>NC_088223.1:96231038-96313538 GCF_036934945.1 Oncorhynchus masou masou
GCTCCAACAGTAATACCTAACAATATGCTTGTGTTTCTAGCTCCAACAGTAATACCTAGCAATGTGCTTGTGTTTCTAGCTCCACCAGTAATACCTAGCAATATGCTTGTGTTTCTAGCTCCAACAGTAATACCTAGCAATATGCTTGTGTTTCTAGCTCCAACAGTAATACCTAACAATATGCTTGTGTTTCTAGCTCCAACAGTAATACCTAGCAATATGCTTGTGTTTCTAGCTCCAACAGTAATACCTAACAATATGCTTGTGTTTCTAGCTCCAACAGTAATACCTAGCAATATGCTTGTGTTTCTAGCTCCAACAGTAATACCTAACAATATGCTTGTGTTTCTAGCTCCAACAGTAATACCTAGCAATATGCTTGTGTTTCTAGCTCCAACAGTAATACCTAACAATATGCTTGTATTTCTAGCTCCAACAGTAATACCTAGCAATATGCTTGTGTTTCTAGCTCCAACAGTAATACCTAGCAATATGCTTGTGTTTCTAGCTCCAACAGTAATACCTAACAATATGCTTGTGTTTCTAGCTCCAACAGTAATACCTAGCAATATGCTTGTGTTTCTAGCTCCAACAGTAATACCTAACAATATGCTTGTGTTTCTAGCTCCAACAGTAATACCTAGCAATATGCTTGTGTTTCTAGCTCCAACAGTAATACCTAACAATATGCTTGTGTTTCTAGCTCCAACAGTAATACCTAGCAATATGCTTGTGTTTCTAGCTCCAACAGTAATACCTAACAATATGCTTGTGTTTCTAGCTCCAACAGTAATACCTAGCAATATGCTTGTGTTTCTAGCTCCAACAGTAATACCTAACAATATGCTTGTGTTTCTAGCTCCAACAGTAATACCTAGCAATATGCTTGTGTTTCTAGCTCCAACAGTAATACCTAACAATATGCTTGTGTTTCTAGCTCCAACAGTAATACCTAGCAATATGCTTGTGTTTCTAGCTCCAACAGTAATACCTAACAACATGCTTGTGTTTCTAGCTCCAACAGTAATACCTAGCAATATGCTTGTGTTTCTAGCTCCAACAGTAATACCTAACAATATGCTTGTGTTTCTAGCTCCAACAGTAATACCTAGCAATATGCTTGTGTTTCTAGCTCCAACAGTAATACCTAACAATATGCTTGTGTTTCTAGCTCCAACAGTAATACCTAGCAATGTGCTTGTGTTTCTAGCTCCAACAGTAATACCTAACAATATGCTTGTGTTTCTAGCTCCAACAGTAATACCTAGCAATATGCTTGTGTTTCTAGCTCCAACAGTAATACCTAACAATGTGCTTGTGTTTCTAGCTCCAACAGTAATACCTAACAATATGCTTGTGTTTCTAGCTCCAACAGTAATACCTAGCAATATGCTTGTGTTTCTAGCTCCAACAGTAATACCTAACAATATGCTTGTGTTTCTAGCTCCAACAGTAATACCTAACAATATGCTTGTGTTTCTAGCTCCAACAGTAATACCTAACAATATGCTTGTGTTTCTAGCTCCAACAGTAATACCTAGCAATATGCTTGTGTTTCTAGCTCCAACAGTAATACCTAACAATATGCTTGTATTTCTAGCTCCAACAGTAATACCTAGCAATATGCTTGTGTTTCTAGCTCCAACAGTAATACCTAGCAATATGCTTGTGTTTCTAGCTCCAACAGTAATACCTAACAATATGCTTGTGTTTCTAGCTCCAACAGTAATACCTAGCAATATGCTTGTGTTTCTAGCTCCAACAGTAATACCTAACAATATGCTTGTGTTTCTAGCTCCAACAGTAATACCTAGCAATATGCTTGTGTTTCTAGCTCCAACAGTAATACCTAACAATATGCTTGTGTTTCTAGCTCCAACAGTAATACCTAACAATATGCTTGTGTTTCTAGCTCCAACAGTAATACATAACAATATGCTTGTGTTTCTAGCTCCAACAGTACAGTAATACCTAGCAATATGCTTGTGTTTCTAGCTCCAACAGTAATACCTAATGTAGTAGAAAATCGGATCAAATACAACGCATTACAGAACTTGTGAAGTCAATTCGGCTTTTTAATACAAGAATATAGCAAGCCGGGAAGGTCCATGGAACACACTCCACTTCCCAGAGCTCCGGCTCCAGTATTTATCCACATATTGCATATGAGCCCATCCCAAATGCAAATAAAGTTACATTCCAATCCGTGCATCCCGCTTGTTCAGCTCAACACCTCCCATACCTGCTTTCCGTCAGATTATGATGATAAGACCCTTGCCTTGTTCTTGTATTTAGCTAAAAGCATTCTTTTGTTTGTGGACTATCCAGGATCAGCAGACTATGTGTCTCCTCAGTTTCTAGCATGTCCAGCTATACTAAAAATAGTTTACATTCCTCTATTTTACAGCCCTATGCTTTGGCTCTGTAATTAACTCTGTGTCCCTTTTGTGTGTGTGTCTTCATCTCCTTTAGCTATAGGGTGCCCAGCTGTTCTGGTCGCCTTCACTTCATATGGCTGTCTAAGATCAAACAGACTTGTATCTCCCCTGTGATGTGATTGATATCTGTAATCCATCAGTTGGTCCTTTGGCTGACCCCCTCCTTATACAACCTCTGACCTTTGTATGTCCAGCTGGACTAGGCTTCTATGTGTCCTTCTCTTCATGTAGTCTGGTTTTAATGTTCAGCTATTCTGTACATCTTATGCATTTGTCTATGTGTTATATTTGCTCCCACACTAACAATATGCTTGTGTTTCTAGCTCCAACAGTAATACCTAACAATGTGCTTGTGTTTCTAGCTCCAACAGTAATACCTAACAATGTGCTTGTGTTGCACCCCTTCTGAAAAAACCTACACTCGATCCCTCCGATGTCAACAACTACAGACCAGTATCCCTTCTTTCTTTTCTCTCCAAAACTCTTGAACGTGCCGTCCTTGGCCAGCTCTCCCACTATCTCTCTCAGAATGACCTTCTTGATCCAAATCAGTCAGGTTTCAAGACTAGTCATTCAACTGAGACTGCTCTTCTCTGTATCACGGAGGCGCTCCGCACTGCTAAAGCTAACTCTCTCTCCTCTGCTCTCATCCTTCTAGACCTATCGGCTGCCTTTGATACTGTGAACCATCAGATCCTCCTCTCCACCCTCTCCGAGTTGGGCATCTCCGGCGCGGCCCACGCTTGGATTGCGTCCTACCTGACAGGTCGCTCCTACCAGGTGGCGTGGCGAGAATCTGTCTCCTCGCCACGCGCTCTCACCACTGGTGTCCCCCAGGGCTCTGTTCTAGGCCCTCTCCTATTCTCGCTATACACCAAGTCACTTGGCTCTGTCATAACCTCACATGGTCTCTCCTATCATTGCTATGCAGACGACACACAATTAATCTTCTCCTTTCCCCCTTCTGATGACCAGGTGGCGAATCGCATCTCTGCATGTCTGGCAGACATATCAGTGTGGATGACGGATCACCACCTCAAGCTGAACCTCGGCAAGACGGAGCTGCTCTTCCTCCCGGGGAAGGACTGCCCGTTCCATGATCTCGCCATCACGGTTGACAACTCCATTGTGTCCTCCTCCCAGAGCGCTAAGAACCTTGGCGTGATCCTGGACAACACCCTGTCGTTCTCTACCAACATCATGGCGGTGGCCCGTTCCTGTAGGTTCATGCTCTACAACATCCGCAGAGTACGACCCTGCCTCACACAGGAAGCGGCGCAGGTCCTAATCCAGGCACTTGTCATCTCCCGTCTGGATTACTGCAACTCGCTGTTGGCTGGGCTCCCTGCCTGTGCCATTAAACCCCTACAACTCATCCAGAACGCCGCAGCCCGTCTGGTGTTCAACCTTCCCAAGTTCTCTCACGTCACCCCGCTCCTCCGCTCTCTCCACTGGCTTCCAGTTGAAGCTCGCATCCGCTACAAGACCATGGTGCTTGCCTACGGAGCTGTGAGGGGAACGGCACCGCAGTACCTCCAGGCTCTGATCAGGCCCTACACCCAAGCAAGGGCACTGCGTTCATCCACCTCTGGCCTGCTCGCCTCCCTACCATTGAGGAAGTACAGTTCCCGCTCAGCCCAGTCAAAACTGTTCGCTGCTCTGGCCCCCAATGGTGGAACAAACTCCCTCACGACGCCAGGACAGCGGAGTCAATCACCACCTTCCGGAGACACCTGAAACCCCACCTCTTCAAGGAATACCTAGGATAAGATAAGTAATCCTTCTCACCACCCCCCCCTTAATGATTTAGATGCACTATTGTAAAGTGGCTGTTCCACTGGATGTCAGAAGGTGAATTCACCAATTTGTAAGTCGCTCTGGATAAGAGCGTCTGCTAAATGACTTAAATGTAAATGTAAATGTAGCTCCAACAGTAATACCTAACAATATGCTTGTGTTTCTAGCTCCAACAGTAATACCTAGCAATATGCTTGTGTTTCTAGCTCCAACAGTAGTACCTAACAATATGCTTGTGTTTCTAGCTCCAACAGTAATACCTAACAATATGCTTGTGTTTCTAGCTCCAACAGTAATACCTAACAATGTGCTTGTGTTTCTAGCTCCAACAGTAATACCTAACAATGTGCTTGTGTTTCTAGCTCCAACAGTAATACCTAACAATGTGCTTGTGTTTCTAGCTCCAAAAGTAATACCTAGCAATATGCTTGTGTTTCTAGCTCCAACAGTAATACCTAACAATATGCTTGTGTTTCTAGCTCCAACAGTAATACCTAACAATATGCTTGTATTTCTAGCTCCAACAGTAATACCTAACAATATGCTTGTGTTTCTAGCTCCAACAGTAATACCTAGCAATGTGCTTGTGTTTCTAGCTCCAACAGTAATACCTAACAATATGCTTGTGTTTCTAGCTCCAACAGTAATACCTAGCAATATGCTTGTGTTTCTAGCTCCACCAGTAATACCTAGCAATGTGCTTGTGTTTCTAGCTCCACCAGTAATACCTAACAATGTGCTTGTGTTTCTAGCTCCACCAGTAATACCTAGCAATATGCTTGTGTTTCTAGCTCCACCAGTAATACCTAACAATGTGCTTGTGTTTCTAGCTCCAACAGTAATACCTAGCAATGTGCTTGTGTTTCTAGCTCCAACAGTAATACCTAGCAATGTGCTTGTGTTTCTAGCTCCAACAGTAATACCTAACAATGTGCTTGTGTTTCTAGCTCCAACAGTAATACCTAACAATATGCTTGTGTTTCTAGCTCCAACAGTAATACCTAACAACAACGAAAAATAACAATACACACATAAAAGAGCTAAAGTTTAATATAGGATGAGCCATGACTGTAATGCAGTGTGTTCATCTGGAGTAAACAGTATTTAAACATGACTAAAGTGACCAGTGATTCCATGTCTTTGTACATAGGGCAGCAGCCTAGCTCGGCTGCAGGGTTGAGTAACTGGGTGGTAGCTGGCTTGTAACAGGAAGTAAATGTGAGGCAGGTTAATGGGCGGTGACTAGCTATTGTTTTACAGTCTGTTGTGTGCTTGTGTTCTTCATTATGACAGCTTAAAGATGATCAATGTATTGAGTGACACATATTAATCACCTGGTGTGTGTGTGTGTGTGTGTGTGTGTGTGTGTGTGTGTGTGTGTGTGTGTGTGTGTGTGTGTGTGTGTGTGTGTGTGTGTGTGTGTGTGTGTGTGTGTGTGTGTGTGTGTGTGTGTGTGTGTGTGTGTGTGTGTGTGTGTGTGTGTGTGTGTACTTCAATATGACAGCTTAAAGATGATCAATGTATTGAGTGACACATATTAACCACCTGGTGTGTGTGTGTGTGTGTGTGTGTGTGTGTGTTCTTCAATATGCTATTAGGGCTAAAAAATGATCAATGTATTTACTGAGCGATCCCTCATTGTCTGGCTGTGTGTGTTTGCTGAGCGATCCCTCTTTCTGTAACCTTTTTAATGGCTATTGATCTATTTTCCATGCACACATATTATATTGACACACACACACTAATAGATATACACACATACGTGTGCACACATCACACACAGCAGCATCAGAGGCTAATGTCATGTGCCTGATTACACAGCGATGTAGACTGTATTAATTATCGACTACAGTCAATCAAGAAGTGATGCATTTCCGTATAGGGTGAAATAACTGACTATGGCCACTAGAGGGGAGCATTGTCAAAGTCATGTCACGTCTACATATTATTCTGAGGTCATGAGTGAGAAACAAAGGCAAACACTGGTTTGTCGGTGACTGTGTGTGGTATGACCCATTTTTAAACCAAGGCTAGTTCTAAAGCTAATTAGGATTCTGACCCCATACTGACCCATTGAATAAAGCTCTGCATCTCGGGGTCCTAGATCTTTGCTCACCACATTGTTTTGGAGAGATTGGAAACCCGAATTGGTCTACACACGGACAAGTTCTGGCCTGGTTTAGATCTCATCTGTCAGTAAGATATCAGTTTGTCTCTGTGGATAGTTTGTCCTCTGACCTATCAGTTGTAATTTTCGTTGTTCCTCAAAGGTTCCGTTTTTTTTTTTAGGTCAACTATTGTTTTCACTATATATGCTACATCTTGGTGATGTCATTCAGAAACACATTGTCAACTGTCTCTGCTTTGCAGATGACACACAGCTGTACATTTAGATTAAACATGGAGAAGCCCCAAAATTGCCCTCCCTGGAAGCCTGTGCTTCAGACGTAAGGAAGTGGATGGCGGCAAATTGCTTACTTTCAAACTCGGACAAAACAGAGATGCTCTAAAAAAACAAAGAGATATTCTGTTGGATCTGACAATGAATTTTGATGGTTGTACAGTCGTCTCAAATAAAACTGAAGGACCTTGTTGTCACTACTCCGACCGACGTGGCTCCCCTTCCGCTCAGCGGTCGTCACCTACTAGCTGCCACTGATTCTTTCCTCCTTGTTTATTGTTCTGAGTTGGTTATAATTAGTGAGGCTTTATTAGTCAGCCGGCCCGCCTGGTTCTTTGTGCGGGATTGATTGTTGTAACCCTGGTGTTTGCAATTAGATGTACATGTTTGTATATTTTTGTGCTAGACTGTGTTTGTTTCCCTGTGTCTGGGGCATTTGGTTTGAGCACCCGTAGTGGGGGGACCGAAAAAGCACTTTATTGAACTCTGCTTTCCTGCGCCTGATTTCACGACACCCAGGACCTTACACTCTGCATTACTCTGGACCCTGATCTCTCTTTTGACAAACATATCAAGATTGTTTCAAGGACAGCTTCTTTCCATCTACATGACATTGAAAAATCAGAAACTTTCTGTCCAAAAATGATGCAGAAAAATGTATCCATGCTTTTGTTACTTCTAGGTTAGACTACTGTAATGCTCTACTTTCCGGCTACCCGGATAAAGCACTAAATAAACTTCAGTTAGTGCTAAATACGGCTGCTAGAATCTTGACTAGAACCCCCCAAAATTATCATATTACTCAAAGCCTCTAAACTGGCTTCCTGTCAAAGCAAGGGCTGATTTCAAGGTTTTACTGCTAACCTACAAAGCATTAGGTAGGAGCACGCCCTCTCTGATTTGGTCCTGCCGTACATACCTACATGTACGCTATGATCACAAGACGCAGGCCTCCTTACTGTCCCTAGAATTTCTAAGCAAACAGCTGGAGGCAGGGCTTTCTCCTATAGAGCTCCATTTTTATGGAACGGTCTGCCTACCCATGTGAGAGACGAAAACTCGGTCTCAACCTTTAAGTCTTTACTGAAGACTCATCTCTTCAGTGGGTTATATGATTGAGTGTAGTCTGGCCCAGGAGTGGGAAGGTGAAAGGAAAGGCTCTGGAGCAACGAACCACCCTTGCTGTCTCTGCCTGGCCTGCTCTCTTCTCTCTGCTGAGATTCTTTGCCTCTCACCCTATTAGAGGTGCCGTGTCAATAGCTTGCTATTGTTCTCCTTCCCTAGGAGTCACGTCCTGCCAGACTTTTTTCACTATACTCGACAAGAGTGGCTTGAGTCACTGATCTGTTCTATCTGCTGTAATTCTCCTGTCTTATCTGGTGTCCTGTGCAATCTTTAGTATAATCTCTCTAATTCTCCCATCTCTCTCCCAGAGGATCTGAGCCCTAGGACTATCACTCAGGACTACCTGGCCTGATGACTCCTGGCTGACCCCAGTTCCCCTGGCCGTGCTGCTGCTCCAGTTTCAACTGTTCTGCCTGTGGCTGTGGAACACTGACCTGTTCACCGGACGTGCTGCCTGTCCCAGACATGCTGTTTTCTACTTTCTCTTTCTCTCTTTTTATTTTTACCCCTTTTTCTTCGTGTCTTTTATTTATTTATTTATTTTTACCCCTTTTTTCTCCCCAATTTCATGGTGTCCAATTGTTTTAGTAGCTACTATCTTGTCTCATCGCTACAACTCCCGTACGGGTTCGGGAGAGACGAAGGTTGAAAGTCATGCGTCCTCCAATACACAACCCAACCAAGCCTCCCTGCTTCTTAACACAGCACCAACCAACCCAACCAAGCCACAATGCTTCTTAACACAGCACCAACCAACCCAACCAAGCCTCACTGCTTCTTAACACAGCACCATCCAACCCAACCAAGTCCCACTGCTTCTTAACACAGCGCCCTCCAACCCAACCAAGCCGCACTGCTTCTTAACACAGCACCATCCAACCCAACCAGCCACACTGCTTCTTAACACAGCACCATCCAACCCAACCAGCCGCACTGCTTCTTAACACAGAGCTCATCCAACCCAACCAAGCCTCACTGCTTCTTAACACAGCACCATCCAACCCAACCAAGTCCCACTGCTTCTTAACACAGCGCCCTCCAACCCAACCAAGCCGCACTGCTTCTTAACACAGCACCATCCAACCCAACCAGCCACACTGCTTCTTAACACAGCACCATCCAACCCAACCAGCCGCACTGCTTCTTAACACAGCGCCATCCAACCCAACCAGCCGCACTGCTTCTTAACACAGCGACATCCAACCCAACCAGCCACACTGCTTCTTAACACAGAGCTCATCCAACCCAACCAAGCCGCACTGCTTGTTAACACAGCGCCATCCAACCCAACCTAGCCACACTGCTTCTTAACACAGCACCATCCAACCCAACCAGCAGTACTGCTTCTTAACACAGCGCACATCCAACCCAAGCTAGCCACACTGCTTCTTAACACAGCACCATCCAACCCAACCAGCCGTACTGCTTCTTAACACAGCACCAACCAAGACACACTGCTTCTTAACACAGCGCCATCCAACCCAACCAAACCGCACTGCTTCTTAACACAGGGCCATCCAACCCAACCAAACCGCACTGCTTCTGAACACAGCGCCCATCCAACCCAACCAAGACACACTGCTTCTGAACACAGCGCCCATCCAACCCAACCAAACCGCACTGCTTCTTAACACAGCGTGCATCCAACCCAACCAAGACACACTGCTTCTTAACACAGCGCCATCGAACCCAACCAAACCGCACTGCTTCTGAACGCAGCGCCCATCCAACCCAACCAAGACACACTGCTTCTGAACACAGCGCCCATCCAACCCAACCAGCTGCACTGCTTCTTAACACAGCACCATCCAACCCAACCAAGACACACTGCTTCTTAACACAGCGCGCATCCAACCCAACCAAACCTCACTGCTTCTTAACACAGCGCCCTCCAACCCAACCAAGCAGCACTGCTTCTTAACACAGCACCAACCAGGCCGCACTGCTTCTTAACACAGCACCCATCCAACCCAACCAAGCCTCACTGCTTCTTAACACAGCACCAACCAGGCCGCACTGCTTCTTAACACAACGCGCATCCAACCCAACCAGCCACACTGCTTCTTAACACAGTGCGCATCCAACCCAACCAAGACACACTGCTTCTTAACACAGCGACATCCAACCCAACCAGCCACACTGCTTCTTAACACAGCACCCATCCAACCCAACCAAGCCTCACTGCTTCTTAACACAGCACCAACCAGGCCGCACTGCTTCTTAACACAACGCGCATCCAACCCAACCAGCCACACTGCTTCTTAACACAGTGCGCATCCAACCCAACCAAGACACACTGCTTCTTAACACAGCGACATCCAACCCAACCAGCCACACTGCTTCTTAACACAGCACCATCCAACCCAACCAAACCGCACTTCTTCTGAACACAGCGCCCATCCAACCCAACCAAGACACACTGCTTCTGAACACAGCGCCCATCCAACCCAACCAGCTGCACTGCTTCTTAACACAGCACCATCCAACCCAACCAAGACACACTGCTTCTTAACACAGCGCGCATCCAACCCAACCAAGCCTCACTGCTTCTTAACACAGCGCCCTCCAACCCAACCAAGCAGCACTGCTTCTTAACACAGCACCAACCAGGCCGCACTGCTTCTTAACACAGCACCCATCCAACCCAACCAAGCCTCACTGCTTCTTAACACAGCACCAACCAGGCCGCACTGCTTCTTAACACAACGCGCATCCAACCCAACCAGCCACACTGCTTCTTAACACAGCGCGCATCCAACCCAACCAAGACACACTGCTTCTTAACACAGCGACATCCAACCCAACCAGCCACACTGCTTCTTAACACAGCACCATCCAACCCAACCAAGCCACACTGCTTCTTAACACAACCCCACCAAGACGCACTGCTTCTTAACACAACACCAACCAAGCCACACTGCTTCTTAACACAGCGCCATCCAACCCAACCAAACCGCACTGCTTCTTAACACAGCGCCATCCAACCCAACCAAGACACACTGCTTCTTAACACAGCGCCATCCAACCCAACCAAGACACACTGCTTCTTAACACAGCGCCATCCAACCCAACCAGCTGCACTGCTTCTTAACACAGCACCATCCAACCCAACTAGCCGTACTGCTTCTTAACACAGCACCAACCAAGACACACTGCTTCTTAACACAGCACCATCCAACCCAACTAGCCGTACTGCTTCTTAACACAGCGCCCATCCAACCCAACCAAGACACACTGCTTCTGAACACAGCGCCCATCCAACCCAACCAAGACACGCTGCTTCTGAACACAGCGCCCATCCAACCCAACCAAACCGCACTGCTTCTTAACACAGCGCGCATCCAACCCAACCAAGACACACTGCTTCTTAACACAGCGCCATCCAACCCAACCAAACCGCACTGCTTCTGAACACAGCGCCCATCCAACCCAACCAAGACACACTGCTTCTGAACACAGCGCCCATCCAACCCAACCAGCTGCACTGCTTCTTAACACAGCACCATCCAACCCAACCAAGACACACTGCTTTTAACACAGCGACATCCAACCCAACCAAGCCACACTGCTTCTTAACACAGCGCGCATCCAACCCAACCAGCCACGATGCTTCTTAACACAGCGCGCATCCAACCCAACCAGCCACAATGCTTCTTAACTCAGCGCGCATCCAACCCAACCAGCCACACTGCTTCTTAACACAGCGCGCATCCAACCCAACCAGCCACACTGCTTCTTAACACAGCGTGCATCCAACCCAACCAAGACACACTGCTTCTTAACACAGCAACATCCAACCCAACCAAGCCACACTGCCTCTTAACACAGCGACATCCAACCCAACCTAGCCACACTGCTTCTTAACACAGCACCATCCAACCCAACCAGCCGTACTGCTTCTTAACACAGCGCACATCCAACCCAACCTAGCCACACTGCTTCTTAACACAACCCCACCAAGCCGCACTGCTTCTTAACACAACACCAACCAAGCCACACTGCTTCTTAACACAGCGCCATCCAACCCAACCAAACCGCACTGCTTCTTAACACAGCGCCATCCAACGCAAACCAAGACACACTGCTTACTAACACAGCGCCATCCAACCCAACCAGCTGCACTGCTTCTTAACACAGCACCATCCAACCCAACCAAGCCACACTGCTTCTTAACACAGCACCATCCAACCCAACCAAGCCACACTGCTTCTTAACACAGCGCACATCCAACCCAACCTAGCCACACTGCTTCTTAACACAACCCCACCAAGCCGCACTGCTTCTTAACACAACACCAACCAAGCCACACTGCTTCTTAACACAGGGCCATCCAACCCAACCGCACTGCTTCTTAACACAGCACCAACCAGGCCACACTGCTTCTTCACACAGGGCCATCCAACCCAACCAAACCGCACTGCTTCTTAACACAGCACCAACCAGGCCACACTGCTTCTTAACACAGGGCCATTCAACCCAACCAAACCGCACTGCTTCTTAACACAGCGCCATCCAACCCAACCAGACCGCACTGCTTCTTAACACAGCGCCTTCCAACCCAACCAAACCGCACTGCTTCTTAACACAGCGCCATCCAACCCAACCAAACCGCACTGCTTCTTAACACAGCGCCATCCAACCCAACCAAACCGCACTGCTTCTTAACACAGCGCCATCCAACCCAACCAAGACACACTGCTTCTTAACACAGCACGCATCCAACCAAACCAAGCCTCACTGCTTCTTAACACAGCGCGCATCCAACCCAACCAAGCAGCACTGCTTCTTAACACAGGGCCATCCAACCCAACCAGCTGCACTGCTTCTTAACACAGCACCATCCAACCCAACCAAGCCTCACTGCTTCTTAACACAGCGCCCTCCAACCCAACCAAGCAGCACTGCTTCTTAACACAGCACCCATCCAACCCAACCAAGCCTCACTGCTTCATCCAACCCAACCAAGCCGCACTGCTTCTTAACACAGCGACATCCAACCCAACCAAGCCACACTGCTTCTTAACACAGCACCAACCAGGCTGCACTGCTTCTTAACACAGCGCCAACCAAGCCAACCAAGCCAACCAAGCCAACCAAGCCAACCAAGCCAACCAAGCCACACTGCTTCTTAACACAGCACCAACCAGGCCACACTGCTTCTTAACACAGCGACATCCAACCCAACCAAGCCACACTGCTTCTAAACACAGCGCGCATCCAACCCAACCAAGCCACACTGCTTCTTAACACAGCACCAACCAAGCCGCACTGCTTCTTAACACAGCGCGCATCCAACCGGGAAGTCAGCCGCACCAATGTGTCGGAGGAAACACCGTGCACCTGGCAACCTTGGTTAGTGCGCACTGCGCCCGGCCCGCCACAGGAGTCGCTGGTGCGCGATGAGACAAGGACATCCCTACAGGCCAAACCCTCCCTAACCCGGTCGACGCCCCACAGACCTCCCGGTCGCGGTCGGTTACAGAGCCTGGGCGCGAACCCAGAGTCTCTGGTGGCACAGCTGGCGCTGCAGTACAGTGCCCTTCACCACTGCGCCACCCGGGAGGCCTGTGTCTCCCTCTCCCTCTACCTCTCTCTACCTCTACATGCTCGGGCTATGAAAAGCCAACTGACATTTACTCCCGAGGTGCTGACCTGTTGCCCCCTCTACAACCACTGTGATTATTATTTGACCCTGCTGGTAATCTATAAACGTTTAAACATCTTGGCCATGTTCTGTTATAATCTCCACCCTGCACAGTCCAGAAGAGGACTGGTCACCCCTCATAACCTGGTTCCTCTCTAGGTTTCTTCCTAGGTTCCTGCCTTTCTAGGGAGTTTTTCCTAGCCACTGTGCTTCTACACCTGCATTGCTTGCTGTTTGAGGTTTTAGGCTGGATTCCTGTACAGCACTTTGAGATATCAGCTGATGTAAAAAAGGGCTATATAAATACATTTGATTTGATGATTTGAAGAAGGCTAGTCCTGAGCTTGCCTAGTTAGCATTATAACCCACTTGAAGAAGGCTAGTCCTGAGCTAGCATAGTTAGCATTATAACCCACTTGAAGAAGGCTAGTCCTGAGCTAGCCTAGTTAGCATTATAACCCACTTGAAGAAGGCTAGTCCTGAGCTAGCCTAGTTAGCATTATAAAAACTTGAAGAAGGCTAGTCCTGAGCTAGCCTAGTTAGCATTATAACCCACTTGAAGAAGGCTAGTCCTGAGCTAGCCTAGTTAGCATTATAACCCACTTGAAGAAGCCTAGTCCTGAGCTAGCCTAGTTAGCATTATAACCCACTTGAAGAAGCCTAGTCCTGAGCTAGCATAGTTAGCATTATAACCCACTAGAAGAAGGCTAGTCCTGAGCTAGCCTAGTTAGCATTATAACCCACTTGAAGAAGCCTAGTCCTGAGCTAGCATAGTTAGCATTATAACCCACTTGAAGAATCCTAGTCCTGAGCTAGCCTAGTTAGCATTATAACCCACTTGAAGAAGGCTAGTCCTGAGCTAGCATAGTTAGCATTATAACCCACTTGAAGAAGCCTAGTCCTGAGCTAGCCTAGTTAGCATTATAACCCACTTGAAGAAGGCTAGTCCTGAGCTAGCCTAGTTAGCATTATAACCCACTTGAAGAAGCCTAGTCCTGAGCTAGCATAGTTAGCATTATAACCCACTTGAAGAATCCTAGTCCTGAGCTAGCCTAGTTAGCATTATAACCCACTTGAAGAAGGCTAGTCCTGAGCTAGCATAGTTAGCATTATAACCCACTTGAAGAAGCCTAGTCCTGAGCTAGCCTAGTTAGCATTATAACCCACTTGAAGAAGCCTAGTCCTGAGCTAGCATAGTTAGCATTATAACCCACTTGAAGAAGCCTAGTCCTGAGCTAGCCTAGTTAGCATTATAACCCACTTGAAGAAGCCTAGTCCTGAGCTAGCATAGTTAGCATTATAACCCACTTGAAGAAGGCTAGTCCTGAACTAGCCTAGTTAGCATTATGACCCACTTGAAGAAGGCTAGTCCTGAGCTAGCCTAGTTAGCATTATAACCCACTTGAAGAAGGCTAGTCCTGAGCTAGCATAGTTAGCATTATAACCCACTTGAAGAATCCTAGTCCTGAGCTAGCCTAGTTAATATTATAACCCACTTGAAGAAGCCTAGTCCTGAGCTAGCATAGTTAACATTATAACCCATTCTAACCCACCAGGAGCCTAGCTAGTTTTCAGAACATACAGTACTGACCCTATAAAGGAAGCTACTTCAGAGTTAGCATTCAGACCCAGTTCCGGGAGACTGGGGTTGTCCCAGTCACGCTCTTTGTGCCTCTGTCATGAGAGAGTACCTCCTTTTCATGGTGCTGCGTTGGAACCTTGATGATGAGATGTGAGGCTACAAATGTCAGTGAAGCTGTAGTGGAGATTCTTCCCATTTTTCCCTTTAAAATACTTGTATGTAGTTGTATAAACAACTGCGTCAACTTTGATTATATACTGTATATATTTTTTTTAATACAAATTGCGTTAACTTTGATTATATACTGTATATATTTTTTTATACAAGCCTAAAATTCGATAATAAGCCTTTCAATGTGTGTCGGGTGATTCTTGCGATTTATTTCATTTGAGGATTATTGAGACTATTTCTAAATGTCTATTTTATATTATGTGTTTTATTCCTGTGTGTCTGTGTCTCTGCAACGCTGCTGAGGAAAATAAACTGCAGCGTAAACTACACTGCTTCAAGCGCATGCGGTATAGATCACCGTGAGTCGGTATAGATCACCGTGAGTCGGTACAGATCACCGTGAGTCGGTACAGATCACCGTGAGTCGGTACAGATCACCGTGAGTCGGTACAGATCACCGTGAGTCGGTACAGATCACCGTGAGTCGGTACAGATCACCGTGAGTCGGTACAGATCACCGTGAGTCGGTACAGATCCCCGTGAGTCGGTACAGATCACCGTGAGTTCCATGTGGCTCACGTTACGGTGTCGTGACGGTCTAGTTTGGCCGCCAGGCTACTATTCTGTTGCTCTGCTCTGGATACAGCAGGCTGGTCTGTCGTGGTCTGAGGGCTCGATTCAATCAGATCCACATAGCGGTTGTTTTGACAGCGTCCTGAGGTGGAACTGCATTAGAACTGTCAGCTCCACAAGCGGCTCCCTGCATTATACCTAAAGCGGACGTTGTCATTGGCTGCACAGAGTTGCATTTAGAGAAATCCCATGCAGCCTTGTTTACAAGTTCGAACACTGGAATGGGAGATGTAATCTACTCCTCCATTGAAAATTATTTTTCAATTAGGGCATCATAATTTCTATGTAACATACACTCTCCTGAACTTCTGACGCCAACGGGGAAGGTGTGGCTTCGTGACAATGATCACAAGAGCAGCTGCTCACTGATTTTGACGCTCCACACAGTCTCCCTCCTCCAACACAGTTCCCCTCCTCCTCTGTCCTGACTGATCCAACACAGTTTCCCTCTTCCTCTGTCCTGACTGATCCAACACAGTTTCCCTCTTCCTCTGTCCTGACTGATCCAACACAGTTCCCCTCCTCCTCTGTCCTGACTGATCCAACACAGTCCCCCCCTCCTCCTCTGTCCTGACTGATCCAACACAGTTCCCCTCCTCCTCCAACACAGTTCCCCCCCTCCTCTGTCCTGACTGATCCAACACAGTTCCCCCTCCTCCTCCAACACAGTTCCCCTCCTCCTCTGTCCTGACTGATCCAACACAGTTCCCCCTCCTCCTCTGTCCTGACTGATCCAACACAGTTCCCCCTCCTCCTCTGTCCTGACTGATCCAACACAGTCCCCCTCCTCCTCTGTCCTGACTGATCCAACACAGTTCCCCTCCTCCTCTGTCCTGACTGATCCAACACAGTTCCCCTCCTCCTCTGTCCTGACTGATCCAACACAGTTCCCCTCCTCCTCTGTCCTGACTGATCCAACACAGTTCCCCCTCCTCCTCCAACACAGTCCCCTCCTCCAACACAGTTCCCCCTCCTCCTCTGTCCTGACTGATCCAACACAGTTCCCCTCCTCCTCTGTCCTGACTGATCCAACGCAGTTCCCCTCCTCCTCCAACACAGTCCCCCCCTCCTCCTCTGTCCTGACTGATCCATCACAGTTCCCCTCCTCCTCTGTCCTGACTGATCCAACACAGTTCCCCTCCTCCTCTGTCCTGACTGATCCAACACAGTTCCCCTCCACCTCCAACACAGTTCCCCTCCTCCTCTGTCCTGACTGATCCAACGCAGTTCCCCTCCTCCTCTGTCCTGACTGATCCAACACAGTTCCCCTCCTCCTCTGTCCTGACTGATCCAACACAGTTCCCCTCCACCTCCAACACAGTTCCCCTCCTCCTCTGTCCTGACTGATCCAACGCAGTTCCCCTCCTCCTCTGTCCTGACTGATCCAACGCAGTTCCCCTCCTCCTCTGTCCTGACTGATCCAACGCAGTTCCCCTCCTCCTCTGTCCTGACTGATCCAACACAGTTCCCCTCCACCTCCAACACAGTTCCCCTCCTCCTCTGTCCTGACTGATCCAACGCAGTTCCCCTCCTCCTCCAACACAGTCCCCCCCTCCTCCTCTGTCCTGACTGATCCAACACAGTTCCCCTCCACCTCCAACACAGTTCCCCTCCTCCTCTGTCCTGACTGATCCAACGCAGTTCCCCTCCTCCTCCAACACAGTCCCCTCCTCCTCCTCTGTCCTGACTGATCCAACACAGTTCCCCCTCCTCCTCTGTCCTGACTGATCCAACACAGTTCCCCTCCTCCTCTGTCCTGACTGATCCAACACAGTCCCCCTCCTCCTCTGTCCTGACTGATCCAACACAGTTCCCCTCCTCCTCCAACACAGTTCCCCTCCTCCTCTGTCCTGACTGATCCAACACAGTCCCCCTCCTCCTCTGTCCTGACTGATCCAACACAGTTCCCCTCCTCCTCTGTCCTGACTGATCCAACACAGGTCCCCTCCTCCTCTGGACACGCGCACTATAATGTCAGACCCTATGTATTCCTACTATATTCCACTATAATGTCAGACCCTATTTATTCCTACTATATTCCACTATAATGTCAGACCCTATTTATTCCTACTATATTCCACTATAATGTCAGACCCTATTTATTCCTACTATATTCCACTATAATGTCAGACCCTATTTATTCCTACTATATTCCACTATAATGTCAGACCCTATTTATTCCTACTATATTCCACTATAATGTCAGACCCTATTTATTCCTACTATATTCCACTATAATGTCAGACCCTATTTATTCCTACTATATTCCACTATAATGTCAGACCCTATTCATTCCTACCAACGGTTAGTCTTAGGTTAAAGGTTAGACTTAGGTTAAAGGTTAGACTTAGGTTAAAGGTTAGACTTAGGTTAAAGGTTAGACTTAGGTTAAAGGTTAGTCTTAGGTTAAAGGTTAGTCTTAGGTTAAAGGTTAGACTTAGGTTAAAGGTTAGACTTAGGTTAAAGGTTAGACTTAGGTTAAAGGTTAGACTTAGGTTAAAGGTTAGACTTAGGTTAAATGTTGGACTTAGGTTAAATGTTGGACTTAGGTTAAATGTTGGACTTAGGTTAAAGGTTGGACTTAGGGTTAATGGTTAGGGTTAATGGTTTGAGTTAGGGTTAATGGTTAGACCTAGGGTTAATGGTTAGGTTTAATGGTTAGGGTTAATGGTTAGGGTTAATGTTTAGACTTAGGGCTAAAGGTTAGACTTATGGTTAGTCTTAGGGTTAAAGGTTAGACATAGGGTTAATGGTTAGTCTTAGGGTTAATGGTTAGACTTAGGGTTAATGGTTAGGGTTAATGGTTAGGGTTAATGCTTACACTTAGGGTTAAACAAGCAGTGTGTGTGTACTGGATGTGATTACATGTGGGTGGAGGAGGGGAGGTTGTACGCAGGGGTGTGTGTTGGGGGAGGGCTGCGTGTGTGTGTTTTTGTGAACATGCGTGCTCGCTCGTGTGTGTGTGAGTACATGCATGCGAGTCATATCAGAAGACTGGAGATGTAATTTAATAGGGGCGTGTTTTTCAGATAGTTATTCTTAGCCACCCGTGAGAGTAAATGTTATTGCTGTTAATCTGTTCTGTTGTTATCACATGTCGAAGAATGACATCTTTGTAGCGTCAATTAGCCTCACAGAGGTGTTAGAGGTCCCTAAAAGCCTATGTCAATTATTTTGTTGGATATACCTTATGGGGAGGCAGGTAGCCTTGTTCTTAACTGACTTGCCTAGTTAAATAAAGGTGTAATAAATATCATTAATACTGTAGAAGAATTATGTATAAAATGCAAAAATAAATCCAATAAATGTTTGAAGTTTCAGTAAGTAAACTTAACACCATGAACAGGAATGATATTTTCTCTCACGGGTGGTCAATCAGATCTATCTGAAGCCACGCTCCTAATAATCCCGCCTTCAAAAAGACCCAGCTGCTAGGTCAACCCAGCACGAGAGTAAAAAAAATACCCAATTGATTGGCTAATTTTTGGCTCATCTCAACAACCCAACATGTTGAGTTATTCACGTAAACCAACTGACCTTGGTCAAAATAACCTAACGTGTTCTGTCCAATATTCCCTAGGAGTGGGCTGAGTCACTGGCTTTACTAGTGCTCTCCCATGCCTTCCCTAGGAGTGGGCTGAGTCACTGGCTTTACTAGTGCTCTCCCATGCCTTCCCTAGGAGTGGGCTGAGTCACTGGCTTTACTAGTGCTCTCCCATGCCTTCCCTAGGAGTGGGCTGAGTCACTGGCTTTACTAGTTGCTCTCCCATGCCTTCCCTAGGAGTGGGCTGAGTCACTGGCTTTACTAGTGCTCTCCCATGCCTTCCCTAGGAGTGGGCTGAGTCACTGGCTTTACTAGTGCTCTCCCATGCCTTCCCTAGGAGTGGGCTGAGTCACTGGCTTTACTAGTGCTCTCCAATGCCTTCCCTAGGAGTGGGCTGAGTCACTGGCTTTACTAGTGCTCTCCCATGCCTTCCCTAGGAGTGGGCTGAGTCACTGGCTTTACTAGTTCTCTTGGGTTCGAGCGGTGGAGGAGATCTTCATGGTCTATACTCAGCCTTGTCTCAGGGTAGTAAGTTAGTGGTCTGTTGATGTCCCTTCTAGTGGTGTGGGGGCTGTGCTTTGGCAAAGTGGGTGGGGTTATATCCTGCCAGGTTGGCCCTGTCCGGGGGTATCGTCAGAAGGGGCCATAGTGTCCCCCGTCCCACCCTTATCTCAGTCACTCTTATCTAGTCTATGTGTCGGGGGGCGAGGGTCAGTCTGTTATATCTGGAGTATTTCTCCTGTCTGGTGTCCTGTGTGAATTTAAGTATGCTCTCACTAATTCTCTCTCCCCTCCCGGAGGAACTGAGCCTTAGGTTCATGCCACAGGACTACCTGGCGTGCTGCTGCTCCAGTTTCAACTGTTCTGCCTGCGGCTATCGAACCTTGACCTGTTCACCAGACGTGCTACTTTGTCCTGGACCTGGGGTTTTCGACTCTCTCTCTCTGTCTCAACCTCTGAATGCTCGGCTGTGAAAAGCCAACTGACATTTACTCCTGAGGTGCTGACTTGTTGCACCCTCGACAACTACTGTGATGATTATTATTTGACCCTGCTGGTCATTTATGAACATTTGAACATCTTGGCCATGTTCTGTTATAATCTCCACCCGGCACAGCCAGAAGAGGACTGGCCACCCCTCAGAGCCTGGTTCCTCTCTAGGTGTCTTCCTAGGTTTTGGCCTTTCTAGGGAGTTTTTCCTAGACACCGTGCTTCTACATCCCCATTGCTTTCTGTTTGGGGTTTTAATGCTGGGTTTCTGTACAGCACTTTGAGACATCAGCTGATGTAAAAAGGGCTTTATAAATACATTTGATTGATTAATCAGTGATGGGTTACAATATAATCCAAATTGGGTTATTTTTAACTCAGCATTTCTTTGAGTGAATGCAGATGAGTACATTGTAGACCTGCACAAGGCTGGTATCCCTGATGTCCTTACACAGCTCTCTGGTCTTGGCCATTGTGGAGAGGTTGGAGTCTGTTTGATTGAGTGTGTGGACAGGTGTCTTTTATACAGGTAACGAGTTCAAACAGGTGCAGTTAATACAGGTAATGAGTGGAGAACAGGAGGGCTTCTTAAAGAAAAACTAACAGGTCTGTGAGAGACAGAATTCTTACTGGTTGGTAGGTGATCAAATCCTTTCGTCAAATCCTTTTGTCAATAAAATGCAAATTAATTACTTAAAAATCATACAATGTGATTTTCTCATTTTTTTTGTTGTTGATTCCTTTGTAAGTAGGAAAATCGGCAGTGTATCAAATACTTGTTCTCCCCACTGTATATACAGACTGTACCAGTCAAAAGTTTGGACACTCCTACTCAGTCAAGGGTTTTTATTTTATTTGAATTGTATTTTATTAAACTTTTTTTTAAAATAGGCAAGTCAGTTATGAACAAATACTTATTTACAATGACGGCCCCAATCACAGTTGGTTGTGATACAGCCTGGAATCGAACCAGGGTCTGTAGTGATTCCTATAGCGCTGAGATGCAGTGCCTTAGACCGCTATGCCACTCGGGAGCCCTAAATGGAATCATGTAATAAGCAAAAAAGTGTTAAACAAATCCAAATAGATTTGAGATTCTCCAAAGTAGCCACCCTTTTGCCTTGATGACAGCTTTGCACACTCGTGGCATTCTCTCAACCAGCTTCATGAGTTAGTCACCTGGAATGTATTTCAATGAACAGGCACACTAGTTTCTTTAAAGATGAAATCCGGAGTAAGGAATCCACCACCGTAGTTTTCTGTTTGTTAGTTAGATTACTCGTTGGTTATTACTGCACGGTCGGAACTAGAAGCACAAGCATTTCGCTACACTCGCATTAACATCTGCTAACCATGTGACTGTGACAAAATAAAATGGGATTTGATCATTGAAGAAGCAGAGGTGAGGAGCATCGTGTAACAAAAATAAAATAATTGCATGACATTTTCTGTTTTTCTTTTGCACGTCCAAGGATGTTTGAGAGGAAGACAACCGTTTATGGTGTTTTCAGGAAGTTGTTTGTTGTTTGTCTCAAAGGGATGTGGTAGTTTTACCAAGTAAGAGTTGGAGCTTTAACACTCACACCTGTTCTTTTCAAACGATTGAACAGCACACCCGATGGCTCTGTGATTTGTGTCTCAGTAACAACAACGTCTCACAGTCACCAAGAGACGCTCTGCTCACACTTCAGAACACCTTGGAACTAACAGAGCTCCGTTGAAACGGTGGAACTACATATGTTCTGGGAATTGGGGACAATATTTCCCTCGGCTCCGAGATAAAACAGCAGTTTACGGAACAGGTTTGTGAGCAGTGATTTTTAAAATATTTTTGTTGTCCTGTTCTCTTTTATTACAGTTTTGAGCTTTTTAAAGGAGTGAACCTCATGTATGAATATAACTGTGAGTTAACCATTCTACTTTAGTGTTGACCATTCTACTTTAGAGATGACCATGCTACTTTGGTGTTGATGAATCTACTTTAGTGTTGACCATTCTGCTTTAGTGTTGACCATTCTACTTTAGTGTTGACCATGCTACTTTGGTGTTGATGAATCTACTTTAGTGTTGACCATGCTACGTTAGTGTTGACCATGCTACTTTAGTGTTGACCATGATACTTTGGAGTTGATCATGCTACTTTAGTGTTGACCATGCTACTTTAGAGATGACCATGCTACTTTAGTGTTGATTCTACTTTAGAGATTAACTTTCTACTTTAGTGTTGACCATTCTACTTTAGTGTTGACCATGCTACTTTAGAGATGACCATGCTACTTTAGTGTTGATTCTACTTTAGAGATTAACTTTCTACTGTAGTGTTGACCATTCTACTTTAGAGATGACCATGCTACTTTAGTGTTGATGATTATACTTTAGTGTTGACCATCCTACTTTAGAGATGCCCATTCTACTTTAGTGTTGACCGTTCTACTTTAGAGTTGACCATTCTACTTTAGTGTTGACCATTCTACTTTAGTGTTGACCAATCTACTTTAGTGTTGACCAGTCTACTTTAGTGTTGACCAGTCTACTTTAGTGTTGACCATGCTACTTTAGTGTTGACCATGCTACTTTAGTGTTGACCATGCTACTTTAGAGATGACCATGCTACTTTAGTGTTGACCATGCTACTTTAGTGTTGACCATTCTACTTTAGAGATGACCATGTACATTGAATCTAAATAGTAGACGTTGAATTGTCTCTTCAACTCATCTTGAAGTAACTTTTCTCTTTCAACTCATCCCAAAGTTCGACCAAGACTGAACTTGACCTCTTTATCAAAGAGCCACGACTGGTGACAGGACTCTCTACTAAACCTCTTCACAGCCCTTCACACCATAGACATCAATTATGTACTTCTATAAAATGTATAGTACTACTTTGACACCAGCGAACTTCACCTGTCAATCTGCCGATACCAATGTATTATTCTTAGATGTTATGCTAGAGGGTTTTGATACTCGTCCAGGGTCTACTAAATCTGACATGTATCGTAACAAACACGTTGGAACAATGTTTTCACAAATCAAGACAGTCATCAATCATGAACTTCTACAAAAAATATATTATATATATAAAAAATATATCATATTCTCAAAAAGTGTTTCCGGATGGCTCCCTCGACCCTGAGATTCATTATCCGGTTGAACCTGTCAATACCGGATATGCAGGGAAGGAAGAGAGTGGGAGAAGAAGAGAAGAGGAGAAGGAAATAGGGAGGAGAGGAGAGGGAAACTTTGTTGGCCAACAAGATGACTTTGGTGAAGGACATAAAATGCATGTGAGTGTGATCGAGAGATATGTTAGTGTTTGTATTGTGTTTGGAGTCTGTACGTTGAATCTCTGTCTATGTTTATGATCAAATGTTCTCACTTTGATCCTACATGTGATTCTGATCCTATATCATAAGAGAACGGAATGCTATGTGAGCTAAAGCGAGAGGGACAGGTTCGGTAGATGATTGGATGGCTTTTAAAATGTCTTCGAAATATGGGTGTGGCTATGATCCGTAAATTGAATGCAGATCACTACCTGAAATCTACTTCACAAAATGTAAATAATCCGTCCAAATTTTGGCAAGTAGTGAAAGGTTTGGAGTGCAGAAAAGAAACACAGCTTCCTGGACAATTGTTGTTCATCACACAGATAGTAACTGAGAGAACCTCCATTCTGAAAGCCTTGAACCAGCATTTTTTTCCGATGCAGGCAGTTGATTTGAAAAGGTCAAAGGTATAATTGAGCCCCCTATGAATTTACCATGACAACCCTGTGCACTCCTTCACCAGGTTCTCCTTCTCATCCTTCTCTGTTTCAGAAGTGTGTAAAGCCCTGAAAGAAATTGATTAAAAAATAATCCCCTGGCCATGATGAACTAGACCCCCGCCTCCTACACCTACTAGAAGCCTCCTACACCTACTAGAAGCCTCCTACACCTACTAGAAGCCTCCTACACCTACTAGAAGCCTTCTACACCTACTAGAAGCCTCCTACACCTACTGTAGCTGCAGACATCATTGCTCCCCACTCAACATGTATTTTTAACCTCACGCTTGATGTTCAGGAAATCCCCAAGTTATGGAAATCTGCTTTTGTACTGCCTCTCCTGAAAGGTGGAGATCCTTCGCTACTTGACAACTATGGACCCATATCAAAATTGTCTGTACTGTCAAAGGTACTGGAGTCCTTAGTTAGTAGGCAGCTAAAGACCTACTTCCAAGAAAACAACATCTTAAATGGTCAGGTTTTAGGTCTGGCCACAGCACTGTTTCAGCAACATTGAAGGTTTTACATGACAACCACTTTGTTCTTGATAAGAAGTTACATTAAATCGTACACAATGTGTAATGGTGGATGGTTGTAAATCTGAGTCCATAGAGGTGTGCTCAGTTGTTCCGCAAGGTTCTATTTTGGGCCCACTGTTGTTCATTTTGTATATCAACAACATTGGGGACAGACAGACAGACAGACAGACAGACAGACAGACAGACAGACAGACAGACAGACAGACGATTTAGATCAATGCAAGAAGGAAGAGGGGAAAAAAGTATGATATGACTTCTCAGAAGCAGTTGCTTCCGGAGCCGACAGAGATGGCCGCCTCACTTCGCATTCCTAGGAAACTATGCAGTTTTTTGTTTTTTTTACGTGTTATTTCTTACAATGGTACCTCAGGTCATCTTAGGTTTCATTACATACAGTCAGAGAAGAACTACCGAATATAAGAGCAGCGTCAAGTCACCATCAGTACGACCAAGAATATGACTTTCGCGAAGCGGATCCTGTGTTCTGCCTTTCACCCAGGACAACGGAATGGATCCCCAGTCGGCGACCCAAAAAAACGACTTCGTAAAAGGGGGAAACGAAGCGATCTTCTGGTCAGACTCCGGAGACGGGCACATCGTGCACCACTCCCTAGCATTCTTCTCGCCAATGTCTAGTCTCTTGACAACAAGGTTGATGAAATCCGAGCAAGGGTAGCATTCCAGAGGGACATCAGAGATTGTAACGTTCTTTGCTCCACGGAAACATGGCTCACTGGAGAGACGCTATCGGAGTCGGTGCAGCCAGCTGGGTTCTCCACGCATCGCACTGACAAAAACAAACATCTTTCTGGTAAGAAGAAGGGCGGGGGCGTATGCTTCATGGTTAACGAGACGAGGTGTGGCCACAACAACATACAGGAAATCAAGTCCTTCTGTTCAACTGATTTAGAATTCCTCACAATCAAATGTCGACCGCATTATCTACCAAGGGAATTCTCTTCGATTATAATCACAGCCGTATATATTCCCCCCCAAGCAGACACATCGATGGCTGTGAACAAACTTTATTTGACTCTTTGCAAACTGGAATCCATATATCCTGATGCTGCATTCATTGTAGCTGGGGATTTTAACAAGGCTAATCTGAAAACAAGACTCCCTAAATTGTATCAGCATATCGATTGCGCAACCAGGGCTGGAAAAACCTTGGATCATTGCTATTCTAACTTCCGCGATGCATATAAGGCCCTGCCCCGCTCTCCTTTCGGGAAAGCTGACCACGACTCCATTTTGTTGATCCCTGCCTACAGACAGAAACTAAAACAAGAAGCTCCCGCGCTGAGGTCTGTTCAACGCTGGTCCGACCAAACTGATTCCACACTCCAAGACTGCTTCCATCACATGGACTGGGATATGTTTCGTATTGCATCAAACAACAACATTGACGAATATGCTGATTCGGTGAGCGAGTTCATTAGAACGTGCGTTGAAGAGGTTGTTCCCATAGCAATGATTAAAACATTCCCAAACCAGAAACCGTGGAAAGATGGTAGCATTCGCGTGAAACTGAAAGCGCGAACCACTGCTTTTAATCAGGGTAGGGAGACCGGAAACATGACCGAATACAAACAGTGTAGCTATTCCCTCCTCAAGGCAATCAAACAAGCTAAGCGTCAGTATAGAGACAAAGTAGAATCTCAATTCAACGGCTCAGACACAAGAGGTATGTGGCAGGGTCTATAGTCAATCACGGATTACAAAAAGAAAACCAGCCCTGTCACGGACCAGGATGTCTTGCTCCCAGGCAGACTAAATAACTTTTTTGCCCGCTTTGAGGACAATACAGTGCCACTGACACGGCCTGCAACCAAAACATGCGGACTCTCTTTCACTGCAGCCGACGTGAGAAAAACATTTAAACGTGTTAACCCTCGCAAGGCTGCAGGCCCAGACGTCATCCCTAGCCACGCCCTCAGAGCATGCGCAGACCAGCTGGCTGGTGTGTTTACGGACATATTCAATCAATCCCTATCCCAGTCTGTTGTTCCCACATGCTTCAAGAGGGCCACCATTGTTCCTGTTCCCAAGAAATCTCAACCACACTGCACACTGCCCTAACCCATCTGGACAAGAGGAATACCTATGTGAGAATGCTGTTCGACTACAGCTCAGCATTTAACACCAGAGCGCCCTCCAAGCTCGTCATCAAGCTCGAGACCCTGGGTCTCGACCCCGCCCTGTGCAACTGGGCACTGGACTTCCTGACGGGCCGCCCCCAGGTGGTGAGGGTAGGCAACAACATCTCCACCCGCTGATCCTCAACACTGGGGCCCCACAAGGGTGCGTTCTGAGCCCTCTCCTGTACTCCCTGTTCACCCACGACTGCGTGGCCACGCACGCCTCCAACTCAATCATCAAGTTTGCGGACGACACAACAGTGGTAGGCTTGATTACCAACAACGACGAGACGGCCTACAGGGAGGAGGTGAGTGCCCTCGGAGTGTGGTGTCAGGAAAATAACCTCACACTCAACGTCAACAAAACTAAGGAGATGATTGTGGACTTCAGGAAACAGCAGAGGGAGCACCCCCCTATCCACATCGATGGGACAGTAGTGGAGAGGGTAGTAAGTTTTAAGTTCCTCGGCATACACATCACAGACAAACTGAATTGGTCCACTCACACAGACAGCATCGTGAAGAAGGCGCTGCAGTGCCTCTTCAACCTTAGGAGGCTGAAGAAATTCGGCTTGTCACCAAAAGCACTCACAAACTTCTACAGATGCACAATCGAGAGCATCCTGTCGGGCTGTATCACCGCCTGGTACGGCAACTGCTCTGCCCACAATCGTAAGGCTCTCCAGAGGGTAGTGAGGTCTGCACAACGTATCACCGGGGGCAAACTACCTGCCCTCCAGCACACCTACACCACTCGATGTCACAGGAAGGCCATAAAGATCATCAAGGACAACAACCACCCGAGCCACTGCCTGTTCACCCCGCTATCATCCAGAAGGCGAGGTCAGTACAGGTGCATCAAAGCTGGCACCGAGAGACTGAAAAACAGCTTCTATCTCAAGGCCATCAGACTGTTAAACAGCCACCACTAACATTGAGTGGCTGCTGCCAACACACTGACTCAACTCCAGCCACTTTAATAATGGGAATTGATGGGAAATGATGTAAAACATATCACTAGCCACTTTAAACAATGCTACCTAATATAATGTTTACATACCCTACATTATTCATCTCATATGTATACGTATATACTGTACTCTATATTATCTACAGCATCTTTATGTAATACATGTATCACTAGCCACTTTAACTATGCCACTTTGTTTACATACTCATCTCATATGTATATACTGTACTCAATACCATCTACTGTATCTTGCCTATGCTGCTCTGTACCATCACTCATTCATATATCTTTATGTACATATTCTTTATCCCCTTACACTTGTGTCTGTAAGGTAGTAGTTTAGGAATTGTTAGCTAGATTACTTGTTGGTTAGTACTGCATTGTCGGAACTAGAACCACAAGCATTTCGCTACACTCGCATTAACATCTGCAAACCATGTGTATGTGACAAATAAAATTTGATTTGATTTGAACCCTTACGAGTACAGAACTGAACTGAATAGTGTGATTACTTAAGGGTCTTTTTAAACCAGTGACAATTTTTTAAATAGACTCTCTTTCTCAGCCCCAATGTCCTTGACTTGTGTGTCTGGCGGAGACTGGGAGTCGAGAGGAACCCGTTATGAATTCCAGATCTATTCAGCAAGGTTCTGTTACTATGGATACGTCTATTGTCTTCCTCCAGACAGAATATCCCGTTGGAGACGGAACAGATGCTGGGATAGGAGGAGAACACCGAGACATACAGGTTGATAGGGCTGTCTGGTTAGACGTGGAAATATAATTATCTTGGTTGGAAGATGTTGTTAAAAACGTCTAGTTTTAATCAATATGTTTGACGATCTAATACTCCATGTTCCATTGAAGAGGCAGATTTAGTTTTTAAATAGCAGAGAGAATGTGATCGTTACTGTGTGTGTGTGTCGAACCCTTTCCCCTCATCTCTCTGTCCAACCCTTTCCCTCATCTCTCTGTCCAACCCTTTCCCCTCATCTCTCTGTCCAACCCTTTCCCCTCATCTCTCTGTCCAACCCTTTCCCCTCATCTCTCTGTCCAACCAGTTCCCCTCATCTCTCTCTGTCCAACCCTTTCCCCCTCACCTCTCTGTCCAACCAGTTCCCCTCATCTCTCTGTCCAACCCTTTCCCCTCATCTCTCTTACCAACCGATTCCCCTCATCTCCATGTCCAACCCGTTCCCCTCATCTCTCTGTCCAACCCTTTCCCCTCATCTCTCTGTCCAACCCTTTCCCCTCATCTCTCTGTCCAACCAGTTCCCCTCATCTCTCTGTCCAACCACTTCCCCTCATCTCTCTGTCCAACCCTTTCCCCTCATCTCTCTGTCCAACCCTTTCCCCTCATCTCTCTGTCCAACCCATTCCCCTCATCTCTCTGTCCAACCCTTTCCCTTCATCTCTCTGTCCAACCCTTTCCCCTCATCTCTCTGACCAACCCTTTCCCCTCATCTCTCTTACCAACCGATTCCCCTCATTTCTCTGTCCAACCCTTTCCCCTCATCTCTCTGTCCAACCCTTTCCCCTCATCTCTCTGTCCAACCCTTTCCCCTCATCTCTCTGACCAACCCTTTCCCCTCATCTCTCTTACCAACCAATTCCCCTCATTTCTCTGTCCAACCCTTTCCCCTCATCTCTCTGTCCAACCCTTTCCCCTCATCTTTCTGACCAACCCTTTCCCCTCATCTCTCTGTCCAACCCTTTCCCCTCATCTCTCTGACCAACCCTTTCCCCTCATCTCTCTGTCCAACCAGTTCCCCTCATCTCTCTGTCCAACCCTTTCCCCTCATCTCTCTTACCAACCGATTCCCCTCATTTCTCTGTCCAACCCTTTCCCCTCATCTCTCTGTCCAACCCTTCCCCTAATCTCTCTGTCCAACCCTTTCCCCTCACCTCTCTGTCCAACCAGTTCCCCTCACCTCTCTGTCCAACCCTTTCCCCTCACCTCTCTGTCCAACCCTTTCCCCTCATCTCTCTGTCCAACCGTTTCGTCTCATCTCTCTGTCCAACCGTTTCCCCTCATCTCTCTGACCAACCCTTTCCCCTCATCTCTCTGTCCAACCCTTTCCCCTCATCTCTCTTACCAACCGATTCCCCTCATCTCTCTTACCAACCGATTCCCCTCATTTCTCTGTCCAACCCTTTCCCCTCATCTCTCTGTCCAACCCTTTCCCCTCATCTCTCTGTCCAACCCTTTCCCCTCATCACTCTGTCCAACCCTTTCCCCTCATCTCTCTGTCCAACCAGTTCCCCTCATCTCTCTGTCCAACCCTTTCCCCTCACCTCTCTGTCCAACCCTTTCCCCTCATCTCTCTGTCCAACCCTTTCCCCTCATCTCTCTGTCCAACCCTTTCCCCTCATCTCTCTGTCCAACCCTTTCCCCTCATCTCTCTGTCCAACCCTTTCCCCTCATCTCTCTGTCCAACCCTTTCCCCTCATCTCTCTGTCCAACCCTTTCCCCTCATCTCTCTGTCTAACCCTTTCCCCTCATCTCTCTGTCTAACCCTTTCCCCTCATCTCTCTGTCCAACCATTTCCCCTCATCTTTCTGACCAACCCTTTCCCCTCATCTCTCTGTCCAACCATTTCTCATCTGTCTGACCAACCGTTTCCCCTCATCTCTCTGTCCAACCCTTTTCCCTCATCTCTCTGTCCAGCCCTTTCCCCTCATCTCTCTGTCCAACCCTTTCCCCTCATCTCTCTGTCCAACCCTTTCCCCTCATCTCTCTGACCAACCCTTTCCCCTCATCTCTCTGTCCAACCAGTTCCCCTCATCTCTCTGTCCAACCCTTTCCCCTCATCTCTCTTACCAACCGATTCCCCTCATTTCTCTGTCCAACCCTTTCCCCTCATCTCTCTGTCCAAACCTTTCCCCTCATCTCTCTGTCCAACCCTTCCCCTCATCTCTCTGTCCAACCCTTTCCCCTCATCTCTCTGTCCAACCAGTTCCCCTCACCTCTCTGTCCAACCAGTTCCCCTCACCTCTCTGTCCAACCCTTTCCCCTCACCTCTCTGTCCAACCCTTTCCCCTCATCTCTCTGTCCAACCCTTTCCCCTCATCTCTCTGTCTAACCCGTTCCCCTCATCTCTCTGTCCAACCGTTTCGTCTCATCTCTCTGTCCAACCGTTTCCCCTCATCTCTCTGTCCAACCGTTTCCCCTCATCTCTCTGTCTAACCCGTTCCCCTCATCTCTCTGTCCAACCGTTTCGTCTCATCTCTCTGTCCAACCGTTTCCCCTCATCTCTCTGTCCAACCGTTTCCCCTCATCCGTCTGACCAACCCGTTCCCCTCATCTCTCTGTCCAACCCTTTCCCCTCATCTCTCTGTCCAACCATTTCCCCTCATCTTTCTGACCAACCCTTTCCCCTCATCTCTCTGTCCAACCAGTTCCCCTCATCTCTCTGTCCAACCCTTTCCCCTCATCTCTCTGTCCAACCCTTTCCCCTCATCTCTCTTACCAACCGATTCCCCTCATCTCTCTGTCCAACCGATTCCCCTCATCTCTCTGTCCAACCCTTTCCCCTCATCTCTCTGTCCAACCCTTTCCCCTCATCTCTCTGTCCAACCCTTTCCCCTCATCTCTCTGTCCAACCCTTTCCCCTCATCTCTCTGTCCAACCCTTTCCCCTCATCTCTCTGTCCAACCCTTTCCCCTCAACTCTCTGTCCAACCCTTTCCCCTCATCTCTCTGTCCAACCCTTTCCCCTCATCTCTCTGTCCAACCCTTTCCCCTCATCTCTCTGTCCAACCCTTTCCCCTCATCTCTCTGTCCAACCCTTTCCCCTCATCTCTCTGTCCAACCCTTTCCCCTCGTTTAGCTGTAAATTAAGATAAACACATTTGGAATGGATGGTTAAGTGGTCTAAGTAGCAGACTCCCATCTCAGTCCTCTTCTCTCCTTCTCCCCTTCCATTCTCTTCTCCCCTCCTCTTCTGCCCTTCTCTTCTCCCCTCTTCTCCTCTCCCCTCCTCTTCAACCCTTCTCCCCTCCTCTTCTCCCTCCCATTGGCCTTCTCCTCTTTTCCCCTCCTCTTTTCCCTCCCATTGGCCTACTCCTCTTCTCCCCTCCTCTTCTCCCTTCCTCTTCTCCATCCCATTTGCCTTCTTCTCTTCTCCCCACCTCTTCTCCCTCCCATTAGCCTACTCCTCCTCTCCCTCCCATTTGCCCTCTCCTCTTTTCCCTTTTTCTTCTCCATCCCATTGGCCTTCTCCTCTTCTCCCCTCATCTTCTCCCTCCCATTGGCCTTCTCCTCTTCTCTTCTCCCCTGCTCTTCTCCCTGCCATTGGCCTTCTCCCCTCCTCTTCTCCCTCCCATCGGCCTTCTCCCCTCCTCTTCTCCCTCCCATTGGCCTTCTCTTCTTCTCCCCTCCTCTTCTCCCACCCATTGGCCTTCTCCTTTTCTCCCCTCCTCTTCTCCCTCCCATTGGCCTCCTGCTAATGTTGCTAACTAACAGTGCTAACAGTGCTAACTAGAATGCTACAGTGCTAACTAGTAGATGTAGTTATGCTAGCTAGAATACTTCAGTGCTAACTGGTAGATGTAGCTATGCTAGCTAGCTAGATTGCTACAGTGCTAACTAGTAGATGTAGCTATGCTAGATTGCTTTGTTGACCTTGTTGGGGAGCCTCATTTAGAAGGTTGTGGCCGTGGGGCGTATTGCGTACTCGGAGTACCGTAACCATTTCCATAGTTTTGACAAGTAGAAATTCTGAGATTCGTCCATTGTTAGCAACAGGAATATATTTTATTAAATGACCGCCAGTAGAAAACACCCAAGGAAGTGGTATGGCAGAGTTTTCAAATCGCGTTCATTTGATTTGTTACTATGACTCCACTATCAACACCATACCACTCCTGGTTACTATGACTACACGATATCAACACCATACCACTCCTGGTTACTATGACTACACGATATCAACACCATACCACTCCTGGTTACTATGACTATACGATATCAACACCATACCACTCCTGGTTACTATGACTACACGATATCAACACCATACCACTCCTGGTTACTATGACTACACGATATCAACACCATACCACTCCTGGTTACTATGACTACACGATATCAACACCATACCACTCCTGGTTACTATGACTACACGATATCAACACCATACCACTCCTGGTTACTATGACTACACGATATCAACACCATACCACTCCTGGTTACTATGACTACATGATATCAACACCATACCACTCCTGGTTACTATGACTACATGATATCAACACCATACCACTCCTGGTTACTATGACTACACGATATCAACACCATACCACTCCTGGTTACTATGACTACACGATATCAACACCATACCACTCCTGGTTACTATGACTACACAATATCAACACCATACCACTCCTGGTTACTGTGACTACACGATATCAACACCATACCACTCCTGGTTACTTTGACTACACGATATCAACACCATACCACTCCTGGTTACTATGACTACACGATATCAACACCATACCACTCCTGGTTACTATGACTACACGATATCAACACCATACCACTCCTGGTTACTATGACTACACGATATCAACACCCTACCACTCCTGGTTACTATGACTACATGATATCAACACCATACCACTCCTGGTTACTATGACTACACGATATCAACACCATACCACTCCTGGTTACTATGACTACACTATATCAACACCATACCACTCCTGGTTACTATGACTACATCCACCTTCCCCAACGCCTTCTTCACCATCCTTGTGACTTCTACATGGTTTCCCAAATAAACATCCTTATTAAAAAAAACATACTCCAACAAGCAACGACTCATCAGACTAATTTTCCTCAACAATATTAGCCCTTTTTGTTCTATTCTTGGACTTCACTCCACTCATCTGTCTCGCTAACAGTAGTCGACGTGCATTCTACTTCTAACCGACACTCCTGCCATCTCCTCCGTCCTCGCATTGGTGTCTATGGGAGAGCCACCTCATAAGTAGACCAGAACTGTGACGTTTCTTTTCTATGGTAAACGAGCGAGAGTTGCACCCCTTCTGAAGAAACCTACACTCGATCCCTCCGATGTCAACAACTACAGACCAGTATCCCTTCTTTCTTTTCTCTCCAAAACTCTTGAACGTGCCGTCCTTGGCCAGCTCTCCCTCTATCTCTCTCAGAATGACCTTCTTGATCCAAATCAGTCAGGTTTCAAGACTAGTCATTCAACTGAGACTGCTCTTCTCTGCATCACGGAGGCGCTCCGCACTGCTAAAGCTAACTCTCTCTCCTCTGCTCTCATCCTTCTAGACCTATCGGCTGCCTTCGATACTGTGAACCATCAGATCCTCCTCTCCACCCTCTCCGAGTTGGGCATCTCCGGCGCGGCCCACGCTTGGATTGCGTCCTACCTGACAGGTCGCTCCTACCAGGTGGCGTGGCGAGAATCTGTCTCCTCGCCACGCGCTCTCACCACTGGTGTCCCCCAGGGCTCTGTTCTAGGCCCTCTCCTATTCTCGCTATACACCAAGTCACTTGGCTCTGTCATAACCTCACATGGTCTCTCCTATCATTGCTATGCAGACGACACACAATTAATCTTCTCCTTTCCCCCTTCTGATGACCAGGTGGCGAATCGCATCTCTGCATGTCTGGCAGACATATCAGTGTGGATGACGGATCACCACCTCAAGCTGAACCTCGGCAAGACGGAGCTGCTCTTCCTCCCGGGGAAGGACTGCCCGTTCCATGATCTCGCCATCACGGTTGACAACTCCACTGTGTCCTCCTCCCAGAGCGCTAAGAACCTTGGCGTGATCCTGGACAACACCCTGTCGTTCTCAACCAACATCATGGCGGTGGCCCGTTCCTGTAGGTTCATGCTCTACAACATCCGCAGAGTACGACCCTGCCTCACCCAGGAAGCGGCGCAGGTCCTAATCCAGGCACTTGTCATCTCCCGTCTGGATTACTGCAACTCGCTGTTGGCTGGGCTCCCTGCCTGTGCCATTAAACCCCTACAACTCATCCAGAACGCCGCAGCCCGTCTGGTGTTCAACCTTCCCAAGTTCTCTCACGTCACCCCGCTCCTCCGCTCTCTCCACTGGCTTCCAGTTGAAGCTCGCATCCGCTACAAGACCATGGTGCTTGCCTACGGAGCTGTGAGGGGAACGGCACCGCAGTACCTCCAGGCTCTGATCAGGCCCTACACCCAAGCAAGGGCACTGCGTTCATCCTCCTCTGGCCTGCTCGCCTCCCTGCCATTGAGGAAGTACAGTTCCCGCTCAGCCCAGTCAAAACTGTTCGCTGCTCTGGCCCCCCAATGGTGGAACAAACTCCCTCACGACGCCAGGACAGCGGAGTCAATCACCACCTTCCGGAGACACCTGAAACCCCACCTCTTCAAGGAATACCTAGGATAGGATAAGTAATCCTTCTCACCCCCCCCCTTAATGACTTAGATGCACTATTGTAAAGTGGCTGTTCCACTGGATGTCAGAAGGTGAATTCACCAATTTGTAAGTCGCTCTGGATAAGAGCGTCTGCTAAATGACTTAAATGTAAATGTAAATGTAAACGGCCTATGAAAGACATCTCTATTCATCCACCATCTTTGGCTCAGATCCACAAGACTCAAAGAGGTCATTCTAAATAAAGTATCTCTGCCTCACATATTTTTGTTGACGTTTGGCTGTGAGAAAAGATTTAGTGTCACCCTCATGTCAGCGCACTACGCAGATGATCTCAAACCCAGGACTTGGCCCACTGCCACAGACTTTTTGTCAAAGACTGGATACTAATGAACATAATGTTCAATTCTATAATAAATTCACTCATCAATGGACAGTTGAATGGAAAGACACAGCAACATTTTCCTGAGGAATTGCCAACGCACCAAGAACAAACCCATGAATTATGTTGGCAGGGTGAAAATGGTACGAGTGTGTTTATTATTACGGAGATATTTGAGTCTCCTCTGTTAAAAACATTCATCATCTTGTCCCCCAGGGAGCCTATTCTCCAACTAACAACTAGTGTAAATTGATAATATATCATAACAATGTATAACATTAGCTGATTTATTGCCAGTTCTTCCAGGCCCCTGTTTACGTTCAAGGTCCTGTTAGAAAACTTTTATTAGAAAAGGCTTTTGTTAGTGTGTTTAATATTCATGTAGTCTACTTGGGGTTTCACTGCCATGTTTTTCTCTGTTCAACAACACAGATCCAGGTCAAACACAGGTCAAACAACACAGATCCAGGTCAATCACAGGTCAAACAACACAGATACAGGTCAATCACAGGTCAAACAACACAGATACAGGTCAATCACAGGTCAAACAACACAGATACAGGTCAAACAACACAGATCCAGGTCAATCACAGGTCAAACAACACCGATCCAGGTCAATCACAGGTCAAACAACACAGATCCAGGTCAATCACAGGTCAAACAACACCGATCCAGGTCAATCACAGGTCAAACAACACAGATCCAGGTCAATCACAGGTCAAACAACACAGATCCAGGTAAAACAACACAGATCCAGGTCAATCACAGGTCAAACAACACCGATCCAGGTCAATCACAGGTCAAACAACACAGATCCAGGTCAATCACAGGTCAAACAACACAGATACAGGTCAAACAACACAGATACAGGTCAATCACAGGTCAAACAACACAGATCCAGGTCAAACAACACAGATACAGGTCAATCACAGGTTGGGGTGAAAAGCAGATTATTCCCATCATGCACTGGAAGGACAACCATGTACTGCAAAGTCATAATGAAGTTGACAAAATGCAAGATAGTATGTGGACACAGGTGAAGAGACCCAAGGCAGAGAGGAAGGCAATAGAGGCTGAGCTTCTCTGAACCATTTAAAGAGCCATGTATTTCATGCCCCTGAGACACGGCTGTAGTGGAAGCTATGCAAACTATTTTACTGGGAACAGCTGAAACATGGTTTTAACCATCTGAAAAAAAATATTGATGCACCTGCAGAAATAACTCCACTCTAAAATCAAGGGTTTTCTCATTTCAATGCACAAGAATGGAAAAAAGGTGTCTCCTCCGTAGTCACTCATAAGGGACTTGTGGAGGATACGCATTGTGATTGCAGGAAAACAAAGCCTGTACCAGATGTATCCCATTGGAGTGAGTTGGAGAGGCACATCGGCACACGCAACGATTCTGTGAGAGCTTTGTATACAAAGCAGTATTATACAAATACCTTTATAGCCACTCTTCCCCCCCCATGATGCTTTTCATTTGAGCGACAAAATGATTTCATAGGTAAAAACAGCATCTCAGTTCAGTTAATGAGAAAGGGTTTAACTGCCCAAGAGGTTAGGAACATGGTCTACTGACGAGAAACCTTTTCGGCAGGCGATCATGATACATGACACACATGTAGAAGGTCACACCGAGGATCATTTTGCTATTTGATTTTGAATTTTTAGAGCCGTTTGAAGAATCCAAAATATGATATCCAAAAAACTATTTTATAAAGATAAACATATCTCGCGCTTAAATTCACAGATTTTTATGGGGATTTTTGAATTATGCTACTTCGATTTCTGCCGATGCTGGTGAAACTGTGAGAAATCAAGGGTCTGTAGCATTGGGAGATTGAGAGCAAAGCAACTGTTTATTTCTTAAAAATTGAGTGGGAAAAAACATTTGATTGTTCGCCGTTGTGTTTATGCGTTTTCATTATCTGTTATTTAGATGGAACTTTGCATTGCACTGCAACAAACACTCAAACTGGACAGGTTTATATCAGTCTCTTCATTCAACGACTCAATCACCGACACTTAATGATAGTTGTAATAATAATAATAATGATAATAATACATTTGATTTGGTCGACACCTTTCAGGGTCCACAAGGACATCTTTCATTAAAAGGCAAGTGACCAGATTAAACAGTACAGACAAAAAGGGGATGGAGGGTAAGAGGTTAGGGTTGGGGAGAGGATACCAACCAGATTTAGGGAGTAGGGTTGGGTAGAGGATACCAACCTGGTTTAGGGGTTAGGGTTGGGTAGAGGATACCAACCTGGTTTAGGGGGTAGGGTTGGGTAGAGAATACCAACCTGGTTTAGGGGTTAGGGTTGGGTAGAGGATACCAACCTGGTTTAGGGAGTAGGGTTGGGTAGAGGATACAAACCTGGTTTAGGGGTTAGGGTTGGGTAGAGGATACCAACCTGGTTTAGGGAGTAGGGTTGCGTAGAGGATACAAACCTGGTTTAGGGGGTAGGGTTGGGTAGAGAATACCAACCTGGTTTAGGGTGTAGGGTTGGGTAGAGGATACCAACCTGGTTTAGGGGTTAGGGTTGGGTAGAGAATACCAACCTGGTTTAGGGGTTAGGGTTGGGTAGAGGATACCAACCTGGTTTAGGGGGTAGGGTTGGGTAGAGGATACAAACCTGGTTTAGGGGTTAGGGTTGGGTAGAGGATACCAACCTGGTTTAGGGGGTAGGGTTGGGTAGAGGATACAAACCTGGTTTAGGGGTTAGGGTTGGGTAGAGGATACCAACCTGGTTTAGGGGGTAGGGTTGGGTAGAGGATACCAACCTGGTTTAGGGAGTAGGGTTGGGGAGAGGATACCAACCTGGTTTAGGGGGTAGGGTTGGGAAGAGGATACGGACCTGGTTTAGGGGTTAGGGTTGGGTAGAGGATACAAGCCTGGTTTAGGGGGTAGGGTTGGGTAGAGGATACCAACCTGGTTTAGTGGTTAGGGTTGGGTACATGATACCACCTGGTTTAGGGTAAGAGTTTAGGGGGTAGGGTTGGGTAGAGGATACGAACCTGGTTTAGGGTAAGAGTTTAGGGGGTAGGTTTGGGTAGAGGATACGAACCTGGTTTAGGGTAAGAGTTTAGGGGGTAGGGTTGGGTAGAGGATACGAACCTGGTTTAGGGGGTAGGGTTGGGTAGAGGATACGAACCTGGTTTAGGGGGTAGGGTTTGCTAGAGGATATGGACCTGGTTTAGGGGTTAGGGTTGGGTAGAGGATACCAACCTGGTTTAGGGAGTAGGGTTGGGTAGAGGATACAAACCTGGTTTAGGGGTTAGGGTTGGGTAGAGGATACCAACCTGGTTTAGGGAGTAGGGTTGCGTAGAGGATACAAACCTGGTTTAGGGGGTAGGGTTGGGTAGAGAATACCAACCTGGTTTAGGGGGTAGGGTTGGGTAGAGGATACCAACCTGGTTTAGGGGTTAGGGTTGGGTAGAGGATACCAACCTGGTTTAGGGGTTAGGGTTGGGTAGAGAATACCAACCTGGTTTAGGGGTTAGGGTTGGGTAGAGGATACCAACCTGGTTTAGGGGGTAGGGTTGGGTAGAGGATACCAACCTGGTTTAGGGGTTAGGGTTGGGTAGAGAATACCAACCTGGTTTAGGGGTTAGGGTTGGGTAGAGGATACCAACCTGGTTTAGGGGTTAGGGTTGGGTAGAGAATACCAACCTGGTTTAGGGGTTAGGGTTGGGTAGAGGATACCAACCTGGTTTAGGGGGTAGGGTTGGGTAGAGGATACCAACCTGGTTTAGGGGTTAGGGTTGGGTAGAGGATACCAACCTGGTTTAGGGGGTAGGGTTGGGTAGAGGATACAAACCTGGTTTAGGGGTTAGGGTTGGGTAGAGGATACCAACCTGGTTTAGGGGGTAGGGTTGGGTAGAGGATACCAACCTGGTTTAGGGAGTAGGGTTGGGGAGAGGATACCAACCTGGTTTAGGGGGTAGGGTTGGGAAGAGGATACGGACCTGGTTTAGGGGTTAGGGTTGGGTAGAGGATACAAGCCTGGTTTAGGGGGTAGGGTTGGGTAGAGGATACCAACCTGGTTTAGTGGTTAGGGTTGGGTACATGATACCACCTGGTTTAGGGTAAGAGTTTAGGGGGTAGGGTTGGGTAGAGGATACGAACCTGGTTTAGGGTAAGAGTTTAGGGGGTAGGTTTGGGTAGAGGATACGAACCTGGTTTAGGGTAAGAGTTTAGGGGGTAGGGTTGGGTAGAGGATACGAACCTGGTTTAGGGGGTAGGGTTGGGTAGAGGATACAAACCTGGTTTAGGGGTTAGGGTTGGGTAGAGGATACCAACCTGGTTTAGGGGTAGGGTTGGGTAGAGAATACCAACCTGGTTTAGGGGTTAGGGTTGGGTAGAGGATACCAACCTGGTTTAGGGGTAGGGTTGGGTAGAGGATACAAACCTGGTTTAGGGGTTAGGGTTGGGTAGAGGATACCAACCTGGTTTAGGGGGTAGGGTTGGGTAGAGGATACAAACCTGGTTTAGGGGTTAGGGTTGGGTAGAGGATACCAACCTGGTTTAGGGGGTAGGGTTGGGTAGAGAATACCAACCTGGTTTAGGGGTTAGGGTTGGGTAGAGGATACCAACCTGGTTTAGGGAGTAGGGTTGGGTAGAGGATACAAACCTGGTTTAGGGGTTAGGGTTGGGTAGAGGATACCAACCTGGTTTAGGGAGTAGGGTTGCGTAGAGGATACAAACCTGGTTTAGGGGGTAGGGTTGGGTAGAGAATACCAACCTGGTTTAGGGGGTAGGGTTGGGTAGAGAATACCAACCTGGTTTAGGGGGTAGGGTTGGGTAGAGGATACCAACCTGGTTTAGGGGTTAGGGTTGGGTAGAGAATACCAACCTGGTTTAGGGGTTAGGGTTGGGTAGAGGATACCAACCTGGTTTAGGGGTAGGGTTGGGTAGAGGATACCAACCTGGTTTAGGGGTTAGGGTTGGGTAGAGGATACCAACCTGGTTTAGGGGGTAGGGTTGGGTAGAGGATACAAACCTGGTTTAGGGGTTAGGGTTGGGTAGAGGATACCAACCTGGTTTAGGGGGTAGGGTTGGGTAGAGGATACCAACCTGGTTTAGGGAGTAGGGTTGGGGAGAGGATACCAACCTGGTTTAGGGGGTAGGGTTGGGAAGAGGATACGGACCTGGTTTAGGGGTTAGGGTTGGGTAGAGGATACAAGCCTGGTTTAGGGGGTAGGGTTGGGTAGAGGATACCAACCTGGTTTAGTGGTTAGGGTTGGGTACATGATACCACCTGGTTTAGGGTAAGAGTTTAGGGGGTAGGGTTGGGTAGAGGATACGAACCTGGTTTAGGGTAAGAGTTTAGGGGGTAGGTTTGGGTAGAGGATACGAACCTGGTTTAGGGTAAGAGTTTAGGGGTAGGGTTGGGTAGAGGATACGAACCTGGTTTAGGGGTAGGGTTGGGTAGAGGATACAAACCTGGTTTAGGGGTTAGGGTTGGGTAGAGGATACCAACCTGGTTTAGGGGGTAGGGTTGGGTAGAGAATACCAACCTGGTTTAGGGGTTAGGGTTGGGTAGAGGATACCAACCTGGTTTAGGGGGTAGGGTTGGGTAGAGGATACAAACCTGGTTTAGGGGTTAGGGTTGGGTAGAGGATACCAACCTGGTTTAGGGGGTAGGGTTGGGTAGAGAATACCAACCTGGTTTAGGGGTTAGGGTTGGGTAGAGGATACAAGCCTGGTTTAGGGGGTAGGGTTGGGTAGAGAATACCAACCTGGTTTAGGGGGTAGGGTTGGCTAGAGGATACGGACCTGGTTTAGGGGTTAGGGTTGGGTAGAGGATACAAACCTGGTTTAGGGGTTAGGGTTGGGTAGAGGATACCAACCTGATTTAGGGGGTAGGGTTGGGTAGAGGATACGAACCTGGTTTAGGGGTTAGGGTTGGGTAGAGGATACGGACCTGGTTGAGGGGGTAGGGTTGGGTAGAGGATACGGACCTGGTTTAGGGGTTATGGTTGGGTAGAGGATACCAACCTGGTTTAGGGGGTAGGGTTGGGTAGAGGATACAAACCTGGTTTAGAGGTTAGGGTTGGGTAGAGGATACAAACCTGGTTTAGGGGTTAGGGTTGGGTAGAGGATACCAACCTGGTTTAGGGGTTCGGGTTGGGTAGAGGATACCAACCTGGTTTAGGGGTTAGGGTTGGGTAGAGGATACAAACCTGGTTTAGGGGGTAGGGTTGGCTAGAGGATACGGACCTGGTTTAGGGGGTAGGGTTGGGTAGAGGATACGGACCTGGTTTAGGGGGTAGGGCTGGGTAGAGGATACCAACCTGGTTTAGGGGGTAGGGTTGGGTAGAGGATACCAACCTGGTTTAGGGTGTAGGGTTGGTTAGAGGATACGAACCTGGTTTAGGGGGTAGGGTTGGGTAGAGGATACGGACCTGGCTTAGGGGGTAGGGTTGGCTAGAGGATACGGACCTGGTTTAGGGGGTAGGGTTGGCTAGAGGATACGGACCTGGTTTAGGGGGTAGGGTTGGCTAGAGGATACGGACCTGGTTTAGGGGGTAGGGTTGGGTAGAGGATACGGACCTGGTTTAGGGGGTAGGGTTGGGTAGAGGATACCAACCTGGGTTAGGGTTGGGTAGAGGATACGAACCTGGTTTAGGGGGTAGGGTTGGGTAGAGGATACAAACCTGGTTTAGGGGGTAGGGTTGGGTAGAGGATACCAACCTGGTTAAGGGGGTAGGGTCGGGTAGAGGATACCAACCTGGTTTAGGGTAAGAGTTTAGGGGGTAGGGTTGGGTAGAGGATACCAACCTGGTTTAGGGGGTAGGGTTGGGTAGAGGATACGAACCTGGTTTAGGGGGTAGGGTTGGGTAGAGGATACCAACCTGGTTTAGGGGGTAGGGTTGGGTAGAGGACACGAAACTGGTTTAGGGGTTAGGGTTGGGTACAGGATACCAACCTCGTTTAGGGGGTAGGGTTGGGTAGAGGATACCAACCTGGTTTAGGGGTTAGGGTTGGGGAGAGGATACCAACCTGGTTTAGGGGGTAGGCTTGGGTAGAGGATACCAACCTGGTTTAGGGGGTAGGGTTGGGTAGAGGATACGAACCTGGTTTAGGGGTAGGGTTGGGTAGAGGATACCAACCTTGTTTAGGGGGTAGGGTTGGGTAGAGGCACGAAACTGGTTTAGGGGTTAGGGTTGGGTAAAGGATACGAACCTGGTTTAGGGGGTAGGGTTGGGTAGAGGATACCAACCTGGTTTAGGGGGTAGGGTTGGGTAGAGGACACGAAACTGGTTTAGGGGTTAGGGTTGGGTAAAGGATACGAACCTGGTTTAGGGGGTAGGGTTGGGTAGAGGATACCAACCTGGTTTAGGGAGTAGGGTTAGGTAGAGGATAAGAACCTGGTTTAGGGGGTAGGGTCGGGTAGAGGATACCAACCTGGTTTAGGGGGTAGGGTTGGGTAGAGGGTACAAACCTGGTTTAGGGGGTAGGGTTGGCTAGAGGATACGAACCTGGTTTAGGGTAAGAGTTTAGGGGGTAGGGTTGGGTTGAGGATACAAACCTGGTTTAGGGGGTACATTTGGGTAGAGGATACCAACCTGGTTTAGGGGGTAGGGTTGGGTAGATGATACCAACCTGGTTTAGGGTAAGAGTTTAGGGGGTAGGGTTGTGTAGAGGATACCAACCTGGTTTAGGGGGTAGGGTTGGGTAGAGGATACGAACCTGGTTTAGGGGGTAGGGTTGGGTAGAGGATACCAACCTGGTTTAGGGGGTAGGGTTGGGTAGAGGACACGAAACTGGTTTAGGGGTTAGGGTTGGGTACAGGATACCAACCTCGTTTAGGGGGTAGGGTTGGGTAGAGGATACCAACCTGGTTTAGGGGTTAGGGTTGGGGAGAGGATACCAACCTGGTTTAGGGGGTAGGGTTGGGTAGAGGATACCAACCTGGTTTAGGGGGTAGGGTTGGGTAGAGGATACGAACCTGGTTTAGGGGGTAGGGTTGGGTAGAGGATACCAACCTGGTTTAGGGGGTAGGGTTGGGTAGAGGACACGAAACTGGTTTAGGGGTTAGGGTTGGGTAAAGGATACGAACCTGGTTTAGGGGGTAGGGTTGGGTAGAGGATACCAACCTGGTTTAGGGGGTAGGGTTGGGTAGAGGACACGAAACTGGTTTAGGGGTTAGGGTTGGGTAAAGGATACGAACCTGGTTGAGGGGGTAGGGTTGGGTAGAGGATACCAACCTGGTTTAGGGAGTAGGGTTAGGTAGAGGATAAGAACCTGGTTTAGGGGGTAGGGTCGGGTAGAGGATACCAACCTGGTTTAGGGGGTAGGGTTGGGTAGAGGGTACAAACCTGGTTTAGGGGGTAGGGTTGGCTAGAGGATACGAACCTGGTTTAGGGTAAGAGTTTAGGGGGTAGGGTTGGGTTGAGGATACAAACCTGGTTTAGGGGGTAGGGTTGGGTAGAGGATACCAACCTGGTTTAGGGGGTAGGGTTGGGTAGATGATACCAACCTGGTTTAGGGTAAGAGTTTAGGGGGTAGGGTTGTGTAGAGGATACCAACCTGGTTTAGGGGGTAGGGTTGGGTAGAGGATACAAACCTGGTTTAGGGGGTAGGGTTGGGTAGAGGATACAAACCTGGTTTAGGGGTTAGGGTTGGGTAGAGGATACCAACCTGGTTTAGGGGTTAGGGTTGGGTAGAGGATACCAACCTGGTTTAGGGGTTAGGGTTGGGTAGAGGACACGAAACTGGTTTAGGGGTTAGGGTTAGGTTGAGGATACAAACCTGGTTTAGGGGGTAGGGTTGGGTAGAGGATACCAACCTGGTTTAGGGGGTAGGGTTGGGTAGAGGATACAAACCTGGTTTAGAGGTTAGGGTTGGGTAGAGGATACAAACCTGGTTTAGGGGTTAGGGTTGGGTAGAGGATACCAACCTGGTTTAGGGGTTAGGGTTGGGTAGAGGATACGGACCTGGTTTAGGGTAAGAGTTTAGGTGTTAGGGTTGGGTACAGGATACCAACCTCGTTTAGGGTAAGAGTTTAGGGGGTAGGGTTGGGTAGAGGATACGAACCTGGTTTAGGGGGTAGGGTTGGGTAGAGGATACGGACCTGGTTTAGGGGGTAGGGTTGGGTAGAGGATACCAACCTGGTTTAGGGGGTAGGGTTGGGTAGAGGATACCAACCTGGTTTAGGGTGTAAGGTTGGTTAGAGGATACGAACCTGGTTTAGGGGGTAGGGTTGGGTAGAGGATACGGACCTGGTTTAGGGGGTAGGGTTGGCTAGAGGATACGGACCTGGTTTAGGGGGTAGGGGTGGCTAGAGGATACGGACCTGGTTTAGGGGGTAGGGTTGGCTAGAGGATACCAACCTGGTTTAGGGGTTAGGGTTGGGTAGAGGATACAAACCTGGTTTAGGGGGTAGGGTTGGGTAGAGGATACAAACCTGGTTTAGGGGTTAGGGTTGGGTAGAGGATACCAACCTGGTTTAGGGGTTAGGGTTGGGTAGAGGATACCAACCTGGTTTAGGGTAAGAGTTTAGGGGGTAGGGTCGGGTAGAGGACACGAAACTGGTTTAGGGGTTAGGGTTAGGTTGAGGATACAAACCTGGTTTAGGGGTAGGGTTGGGTAGAGGATACCAACCTGGTTTAGGGGTAGGGTTGGGTAGAGGATACAAACCTGGTTGAGGGGGTAGGGTTGGGTAGAGGATACCAACCTGGTTTAGGGGTAGGGTTGGGTAGAGGATACCAACCTGGTTTAGGGGGTAGGGTTGGGTAGAGGATAAGAACCTGGTTTAGGGGGTAGGGTTGGGTAGAAGATACGAACCTGGTTTAGGGGGTAGGGTTGGGTAGAGTATACCAACCTGGTTTAGGGGGTAGGGTTGGGTAGAGGATACAAACCTGGTTTAGAGGTTAGGGTTGGGTAGAGGATACAAACCTGGTTTAGGGGTTAGGGTTGGGTAGAGGACACCAACCTGGTTTAGGGGTTAGGGTTGGGTAGAGGATACCAACCAGGTTTAGGGTAAGAGTTTAGGGGGTAGGGTTGGGTACAGGATACCAACCTGGTTTAGGGTAAGAGTTTAGGGGGTAGGGTTGGGTAGAGGATACGGACCTGGTTTAGGGGGTAGGGTTGGGTAGAGGATACCAACCTGGTTTAGGGGGTAGGGTTGGGTAGAGGATACCAACCTGGTTTAGGGTGTAGGGTTGGTTAGAGGATACGAACCTGGTTTAGGGGGTAGGGTTGGGTAGAGGATACGGACCTGGTTTAGGGGGTAGGGTTGGCTAGAGGATACGGACCTGGTTTAGGGGGTAGGGTTGGGTAGAGGATACGGACCTGGTTTAGGGGGTAGGGTTGGGTAGAAGATACGAACCTGGTTTAGGGGGTAGAGTTTGGTAGAGGATACGAACCTGGTTCAGGGGGTAGGGTTGGGTAGAGGATACAAACCTGGTTTAGGGGTTAGGGTTGGCTAGAGGATACGAACCTGGTTTAGGGTAAGAGTTTAGGGGGTAGGTTTAGGTAGAGGATACAAAACTGGTTTAGGGGGTAGGGTTGGGTAGAGCATACGAACCTGGTTTAGGGGGTAGGGTTGGGTAGAGGATACGGACCTGGTTTAGGGGGTAGGGTTGGGTAGAGGATACCAACCTGGTTTTGGGGGTAGGGTATGGTAGAGGATACAAACCTGGTTGAGGGGGTAGGGTTGGCTAGAGGATACGGACCTGGTTTAGGGGGTACGGTTGGCTCGAGGATACGAACCTGGTTTAGGGTGTAGGGTTGGGTAGAGAATACCAACCTGGTTTAGGGTGTAGGGTTGGTTAGAGGATACGAACCTGGTTTAGGGGGTAGGGTTGGGTAGAGGATACGGACCTGGTTTAGGGGGTAGGGTTGGCTAGAGGATACGGACCTGGTTTAGGGGGTAGGGGTGGCTAGAGGATACGGACCTGGTTTAGGGGGTAGGGTTGGCTAGAGGATACGGACCTGGTTTAGGGGGTAGGGTTGGGTAGAGGATACCAACCTGGTTTAGGGGTTAGGGTTGGGTAGAGGATACCAACCTGGTTTAGGGGTTAGGGTTGGGTAGAGGATACAAACCTGGTTTAGGGGGTAGGGTTGGGTAGAGGATACAAACCTGGTTTAGGGGTTAGGGTTGGGTAGAGGATACCAACCTGGTTTAGGGGTTAGGGTTGGGTAGAGGATACCAACCTGGTTTAGGGTAAGAGTTTAGGGGGTAGGGTCGGGTAGAGGACACGAAACTGGTTTAGGGGTTAGGGTTAGGTTGAGGATACAAACCTGGTTTAGGGGGTAGGGTTGGGTAGAGGATACCAACCTGGTTTAGGGGGTAGGGTTGGGTAGAGGATACAAACCTGGTTGAGGGGGTAGGGTTGGGTAGAGGATACCAACCTGGTTTAGGGGGTAGGGTTGGGTAGAGGATACCAACCTGGTTTAGGGGGTAGGGTTGGGTAGAGGATACAAACCTGGTTTAGAGGTTAGGGTTGGGTAGAGGATACAAACCTGGTTTAGGGGTTAGGGTTGGGTAGAGTATACCAACCTGGTTTAGGGGGTAGGGTTGGGTAGAGGATACAAACCTGGTTTAGGGGGTAGGGTTGGGTAGAGTATACCAACCTGGTTTAGGGGGTAGGGTTGGGTAGAGGATACAAACCTGGTTTAGGGTAAGAGTTTAGGGGGTAAGGTTGGGTACAGGATACCAACCTGGTTTAGGGTAAGAGTTTAGGGGGTAGGGTTGGGTAGAGGATACGGACCTGGTTTAGGGGGTAGGGTTGGGTAGAGGATACCAACCTGGTTTAGGGGGTAGGGTTGGGTAGAGGATACCAACCTGGTTTAGGGTGTAGGGTTGGTTAGAGGATACGAACCTGGTTTAGGGGGTAGGGTTGGGTAGAGGATACGGACCTGGTTTAGGGGGTAGGGTTGGCTAGAGGATACGGACCTGGTTTAGGGGGTAGGGTTGGGTAGAAGATACGAACCTGGTTTAGGGGGTAGGGTTTGGTAGAGGATACAAACCTGGTTTAGGGGGTAGGGTTGGGTAGAGGATACAAACCTGGTTTAGGGGTTAGGGTTGGCTAGAGGATACGAACCTGGTTTAGGGTAAGAGTTTAGGGGGTAGGTTTAGGTAGAGGATACAAAACTGGTTTAGGGGGTAGGGTTGGGTAGAGCATACGAACCTGGTTTAGGGGGTAGGGTTGGGTAGAGGATACGGACCTGGTTTAGGGGGTAGGGTTGGGTAGAGGATACCAACCTGGTTTTGGGGGTAGGGTATGGTAGAGGATACAAACCTGGTTGAGGGGGTAGGGTTGGCTAGAGGATACGGACCTGGTTTAGGGGGTACGGTTGGCTCGAGGATACGAACCTGGTTTAGGGTGTAGGGTTGGGTAGAGAATACCAACCTGGTTTAGGGGGTAGGGTTGGGTAGAGGATACCAACCTGGTTTAGGGTAAGAGTTTAGGGGTTAGGGTTGGGTAGATGATACCAACCTGGTTTAGGGGGTAGGGTTGGCTAGAGGATACCAACCTGGTTTAGGGTAAGAGTTTAGGGGTTAGGGTTGGCTAGAGGAGACGAACATGGTTTAGGGTAAGAGTTTAGGGGTTAGGGTTGGCTAGAGGATACAAACCTGTTTTAGGGGGTAGGGTTGGGTTGAGGATACTGGTTTAGGGAGTAGGGTTGGGTAGAGGATACGGACCTGGTTTAGGGGGTAGGGCTTGGTAGAGGATACCAACCTGGGTAAGAGTTTAGGGGGTAGGGTAAAGGATACCAACCCCATTTTGGGTAAGAGTTTAGGGGTAGGGTTGGGCTGTAGGCATACACTTAGGCATTTGTTCTGAATGGTAAATTTAGGTTTAAGGTTTGGGATTGGGTTTAAATGGTTAAATTCAGGGGTTGGGTTTGGGATTGGGTTTAAGTGGTTATATTCAGGGTTAAGGTTAGGGATTGGGTTTAAGTGGTTATATTCAGGGTTAAGGTTTGGGATTGGGTTTAAGTGGTTAAATTCAGGGTTAAGGTTTGGGATTGGGTTTAAATTGTTAAATTCAGGGGTTCGGTTTGGGATTGGGTTTAAGTAGTTATATTCAGGGTTAAGGTTTGGGATTGGGTTTAAGTGGTTCATTTCATGGTTAAGGTTTGGGATTGGGTTTAAGTGGTTCATTTCACGGTTAAGGTTTGGGATTGGGTTTAAATTTTTAATTTCACGGTTCAGGTTTGGGTTTGGGTTTAAATTGTTCATTTCACACTTAAGATTTGGGATTGGGTACAGGGTTAAGGTTTGGGATTGGGTTTTTAAGTGGTTAATTTCAGGGATAAAGTTTGGGATTGGGTTCAGGGTTAAGGTTTGGGATTGGGTTCAGTGTTAAGGTTTGGGATTGGGTTCAGCATTAAGGTTTGGGATTGGGTTCAGGGTTAAGGTTTGGGATTGGGTTCAGGTTTAAGGTTTGGGATTGGGTTCAGGGATAAGGTTTGGGATTGGGTTCAGGGTTAAGGTTTGGGATTGGGTTCAGGGTTAAGGTTTGGGATTGGGTTCAGGGTTAAGGTTTGGGATTGGGTTCAGCGTTAAGGTTTGGGATTGGGTTCAGGGTTAAGGTTTGGGATTGGGTTCAGGGTTAAGGTTTGGGATTGGGTTCAGCGTTAAGGTTTGGAATTGGGTTCAGCGTTAAGGTTTGGGATTGGGTTCAGCGTTAAGGTTTGGGATTGGGTTCAGCGTTAAGGTTTGGGATTGGGTTCAGGGTTAAGGTTTGGGATTGGGTTCAGGGTTAAGGTTTGGGATTGGGTTCAGGGTTAAGGTTTGGGATTGGGTTCAGGGTTAAGGTTTGGGATTGGGTTCAGCGTTAAGGTTTGGGATTGGGTTCAGGTTAAGGTTTGGGATTGGGTTCAGTTTAAGGTTTGGGATTGGGTTCAGGGTTAAGGTTTGGGATTGGGTTCAGGTTAAGGTTTGGGATTGGGTTCAGGGTTAAGGTTTGGGATTGGGTTCAGGGTTAAGGTTTGGGATTGGGTTCAGGGTTAAGGTTTGGGATAGGGCTAATATACATGTAACAAATGAGTTCCTAGTACTGGCATTTAACACAGGACCCTCGGATCCGGAGATGGGGGATCATTCCCATCCACCATCCCCGCCCACGTTCCCTAGCAACACCCAAGTGTTCTTTATGGTAATTGCACTCATCGTTGTCCTTGGTGGCCAGTTTTGAAGTCCTGCTCAGCCGGACAGACGTCTAATTTCACAGTGGATGTTGAGCAATCCCCCTGCCCTGTAACCCAAAGTGCCAACGCTTCTGCTAGATGTTCTCTATTCCAAGGTGAATATACTGTGGGTGAAGGATCGGATTTCTAATAGCCCATCACATTGTCAAAGTGGTGTCTAGTGAGTCCATTCATAGACAGACACATATTTAGTGCTTTCTTTTTCAGCTCAGCCTCCTATTCACAAGACCCCCAACGTTTCTTTAGTTCTTATAGGCCCAAGGCCACGCCAGTCAGTGCTTTGTTAGCCTATCAGCAGTCAGTATCCACTGGACGGTCAGTGTAGGACCCCGGCATGAGAAGATGCAGATGTCAGAAACATGCTTTCTTCAGTCACCATCCCGAGGAACATTTGAATGCTTTCCTCCTGCTACTCTTCCTCATGTGGTCACAATACCTTTGCTGTTCTGATGTAAGATGTTTATGTCTTGTTGTTTTCAGAGATCAAGGTATTATTGTTTGTAAATACCATTTACAGGGCCTTCAGAAAGTATTCGTATCCCTTGACATTTTCCACATTTTGTTGTATTACAGCCAGAATTCAAAATGGGTTAAATTGTTTTTTTTTTGTGTGTGCATATGTATTGATGCATATTTAACGAAATACAGAAATATCTCATTTACATAAGTATACAGACCCTTGAGTCAGTATTTTGTAGTAGCACCTATGGCAACGATTACAGCTGTGATGCTTTCTGGGTAAGTCTCTAAGAGCTTTCCACACCTGGATGTGCAACATTTGCCCCAAATTCTTGTCAAAATTCTTCAAGCTCTGTCAAACTGGTCATTGATCAGTGCTAGACAGCCATTTTCAGGTCTTAACATAGATTTTCAAGCAGATTTAAGTAAAAACTGTAACTCGGGAACATTTACTACCTTCTTGGTAAGTGAGTCCATGCAACATATTATGTGACTTTTTAAGCAAAATGTTACTCCTGAACTTATTGAGGCTTGCCATAACAAAGGGGTTGAATACCTATTGACTCAAGACATTTCAGTTTTTCATTTATTGTCTCTCACTGTGTAAGCCAGTGAGAGACAATATACATTTAATCAATTTAAAATTCAGTTTGTAACACAACAAAATGTGGAATAAGTCAAGGGGTGTGAATACATTCTGAAAGCTCTGCATGTTGAGCTTGTTAGCTAGATTGCATTTCTGCTAGAATTAGCATTTCTCATTCAGAATGCACATGCCTATTAGCGATTAGCCATTTGTTAGCATTTCTCATTCAGAATGCATTGGTATTTAACATGCCTATTAGCGATTAGCCATTTGTTAGCATTTCTCATTCAGAATGCATTGGTATTTAGCATGCCTATTAGCGATTAGCCGTTTGTTAGCATTTCTCATTCAGAATGCATTGGTATTTAGCATGCCTATTAGCGATTATCCATTTGTTAGCATTTCTCATTCAGAATGCATTGGTATTTAACATGCCTATTAGCGATTAGCCATTTGTTAGCATTTCTCATTCAGAATGCATTGGTATTTAACATGCCTATTAGCGATTAGCCATTTGTTAGCATTTCTCATTCAGAATGCATTGGTATTTAGCATGCCTATTAGTGATTAGCCGTTTGTTAGCATTTCTCATTCAGAATGCATTGGTATTTAGCATGCCTATTAGCGATTAGCCGGTTGTTAGCATTTCTCATTCAGAATGCATTGGTATTTAGCATGCCTATTAGCGATTAGCCGTTTGTTAGCATTTCTCATTCAGAATGCATTGGTATTTATCATGCCTATTAGCGATTAGCCATTTGTTAGTATTTCTCTTTCATGGTGCTAGGCAATTTTATGTTATCTGTTTATATCGCTTAAGCTATGCGGTTATAATCCATCGACATTTCTACATTGCTGTATTGTTTATGTACAAATACTTTAGCTTATTGAACCTGTTTAGTCCATTTTATGCTATAGGCCTTATTCTACAGCGCTGTCAATGCTAGTTTGTACTCGCAAGTCGTGCTTATCATTCAACCTCAGCAATGCTACATTATTTTCAGAACCACGATCATTGTCAGACACAAGTCAGACTCAGAGTGGTGTTGGATGTGTGTGTGGATCATCATTATTCACACACACACACACACACACACACACACACACACACACACACACACACACACACACACACACACACACACACACACACACACACACACACACACACACACACACACACACACACACACACACACTAGAGCAAAATGAGATATGAGATGACAGAAGCATTGAATAAACACAGATTTTTTTTATATTTATTAAACATTGTGTTTAAACTCAACAGGTACAAAGCTTCAGCAAACAAGCAGACATCGGTTGGTTGAGAGAGATGCTCGGTAGTCCCCCAAAAACAAACAAGCAGACATCGGTTGGTTGAGAGAGATGCTCGGTAGTCCCCCAAAAACAAACATTGATGTAAAAGGACAAAGGAGGCTGATACAAATGTGCAGAGCAACAGACGTGCTATAGTTAGTCACCTGACATTCCAGTACAACATTGGTGCCCAAAGACCCATCAAAAAATGCAGAGGCACAACTTTGGTTTTAGAAGTGGGGAGGGACATGTTTATTATTATTATTTGACAGCCAACAGACCTTAAAGAGCTCCACTTCTTTCAGCAACAAACAAGAAACTCAAGTTGCAGTGGGCTAAGAACCGAAAACACTGGACACAGGAGAATTCATAAAAACATTGCCTGGACTGATGAATCCCAGGTTTCCTGCTGTTTCACTAGGGAGAAAACGACGTGCATCCATCATGAAGTGAGTCAACATTACAGGCTGATGGTGGTGTGTTTTCATGGCACACATTGGAAAGGGAGATACCTAGTCATTGCATTCAACTGAAATGTGTCTTCCGCATTTAACCCAAATGTTTCCTCCGCGTTTAACCCCTCTGAACCAGAGAGGTGCGCTTCCTTAATTGACATCCACGTCTTCAGGGCCCGGGGAACAGTGGGTTAACTGTCTTGTTCAGGCCCAGGGAACAGTGGGTTAACTGCCTTGTTCAGGCCCGGGGAACAGTGGGTTAACTGCCTTGTTCAGGCCCAGGGAACAGTGGGTTAACTGCCTTGTTCAGGCCCGGGGAACAGTGGGTTAACTGCCTTGTTCAGGCCCAGGGAACAGTGGGTTAACTGCCTTGTTCAGGCCCGGGGAACAGTGGGTTAACTGCCTTGTTCAGGCCAAGGGGAACAGTGGGTTAACTGCCTTGTTCAGGCCCGGGGAACAGTGGGTTAACTGCCTTGTTCAGGCCCAGGGAACAGTGGGTTAACTGCCTTGTTCAGGGGAACAGTGGGATAACTGCCTTGTTCAGGGGAACAGTGGGTTAACTGCCTTGTTCAGGGGAACAGTGGGTTAACTGCCTTGTTCAGGGGAACAGTGGATTAACTACCTTGTTCAGGGGAACAGTGGGTTAACTGCCTTGTTCAGGCCCGGGGAACAGTGGGTTAACTGCCTTGTTAAGGGGAACAGTGGGTTAACTGCCTTGTTCAGGACCGGGGAACAGTGGGTTAACTGCCTTGTTCAGGGGAACAGTGGGTTAACTGCCTTGTTCAGAGCCCGGGGAACAGTGGGTTAACTGCCTTGATCAGGGGAACAGTGGGTTAACTGCCTTGTTCAGAGCCCGGGGGACAGTGGTTTAACTGCCTTGTTCAGAGCCCGGGGAACAGTGTGTTAACTGCATTGTTCAGAGCCTGGGGAACAGTGGGTTAACTGCCTTGTTCAGGGGAACAGTGGGTTAACTGCCTTGTTCAGGGGAACAGTGGGTTAACTGCCTTGTTCAGGGGAACAGTGGGTTAACTGCCTTGTTCAGAGCCCGGGGAACAGTGGGTTAACTGCCTTGCTCAGGGGCAAAATTACAGATTTTTTACCTTGTCAGCTCGGGGATTCGATCCAGCAACCTTTCCAGCAACCAGGCCCAATGCTCTAACCACTAGGCTACCCGGGCCCCTTGATAAACATGGGCCAGGATGTTCCACATCCCGCTACCTCATCAACTGTGTGTCTAAATTACAGCATAAGCATCTGAAATGATGGATCATTAAAATGTTCAGGACTCAAAACGTCCATCAGCTCATTACCGTAGCTACGGTTAATGAAGCACTGTACCTGTTGCCTCTCTCCTCATCACCTGTAGACACTCTCTCCTGCCTCATCGCTACAGTCACACCAGGAGAGAGAGAGGGAGAGGGGAAGAGAGAGGGAGAGGGGCAGAGAGAGGGAGAGGGAGAGGGGCAGAGACACAGAGACAGAGAGACAGAGAGACAGAGAGAGAGAGAGACAGAGAGACAGAGAGAGACAGAGAGAGAGAGAGACAGAGAGAGAGAGACAGAGAGAGAGACAGAGAGAGAGAGAGAGGGGAAGAGAGAGGGAGAGGGCAGAGAGAGGGAGGGGCAGAGACACAGAGACAGAGAGAGAGAGGGGCAGAGAGAGGGAGAGGGGCAGAGAGAGAGGGAGAGAGACAGAGAGAGACAGAGACAGAGACAGAGACAGAGACAGAGAGAGAGAGAGAGGGGAAGAGAGAGGGAGAGGGGCAGAGACACAGAGACAGAGAGAGAGAGAGAGAGAGAGAGAGAGACAGAGAGAGCATTCGAGCTCAAACAAACAGATACACTCATCCAAAATGGATTAAAATATAATGAAATATAATTTTAGCCATTGATTGAACACACAATGAAGAAATTGATTAACTCCTAGTGAAATGTGATGTGATACTGTGTGTGTGTTGACTCTAACACAACAGTTTGTGACAAAATCATCAGTATAGTTGAAAATGAGATTAAACACATTTAACTTGTATTTTTAATTTGGGACGTGTGAATTTAATTCTATTTTTAATTTGGGACGTGTGAATTTAATTGTATTTTTTATTTGGGACGTGTGAATTTAATTGTATTTTTAATTTGGGACGTGTGAATTTAATTGTATTTTTAATTTGGGACGTGTGAATTTAATTGTATTTTTAATTTGGGACGTGTGAATTTAATTGTATTATTAATTTGGGACGTGTGAATTTAATTGTATTATTAATTTGGGACGTGTGAATTTAATTGTATTTTTAATTTGGGACGTGTGAATTTAATTGTATTTTTTATTTGGGACGTGTGAATTTAATTGTATTATTAATTTGGGACGTGTGAATTTAATTGTATTTTTAATTTGGGACGTGTGAATTTAATTGTATTATTAATTTGGGACGTGTGAATTTAATTGTATTATTAATTTGGGACGTGTGAATTTAATTGTATTTTTTATTTGGGACGTGTGAATTTAATTGTATTTTTAATTTGGGACGTGTGAATTTAATTGTATTTTTAATTTGGGACGTGTGAATTTAATTGTATTTTTAATTTGGGACGTGTGAATTTAATTGTATTTTTAATTTGGGACGTGTGAATTTAATTGTATTTTTAATTTGGGACATGTGAATTTAATTGCAAATGTTATTTTATGCGCACAGACGTTTATCCGCAATAAAGTAAGTCTGATGGAAACACATCGTCTCTGATGGAAACACATCGTCTCTGATGGAAACACATCGTCTCTGATGGAAACACGTCGTCTCTGATGGAAACACATCGTCTCTGATGGAAACACATCGTCTCTGATGGAAACACATCTCCGATGGAAACACATCATCTCTGATGGAAACACATCTCTGATGGAAACACATCGTCTCTGATGGAAACACGTCTCTGATGGAAACACATCGTCTCTGATGGAAACACATCGTCTCTGATGGAAACACATCGTCTCTGATGGAAACACATCGTCTCTGATGGAAACACATCGTCTCTGATGGAAACACATCGTCTCTGATGGAAACACGTCGTCTCTGATGGAAACACATCGTCTCTGATGGAAACACGTCGTCTCTGATGGAAACACGTCGTCTCTGATGTAAACACATCGTCTCTGATGGAAACACATCGTCTCTGATGGAAACACATCTCTGATGGAAACACATCGTCTCTGATGGAAACACATCTCTGATAGAAACACGTCGTCTCTGATGGAAACACATCGTCTCTGATGGAAACACATCGTCTCTGATGGAAACACGTCTCTGATGGAAACACGTCGTCTCTGATGGAAACACGTCGTCTCTGATGGAAACACGTCGTCTCTGATGGAAACACATCGTCTCTGATGGAAACACATCTCTGATAGAAACACGTCGTCTCTGATGGAAACACATCGTCTCTGATGGAAACACTTCGTCTCTGATGGAAACACATCGTCTCTGATGGAAACACATCGTCTCTGATGGAAACACATCGTCTCTGATGGAAACACATCGTCTCTGATGGAAACACATCGTCTCTGATGGAAACACATCGTCTCTGATGGAAACACATCGTCTCTGATGGAAACACGTCGTCTCTGATGGAAACACGTCGTCTCTGATGGAAACACGTCGTCTCTGATGGAAACACGTCGTCTCTGATGGAAACACGTCGTCTCTGATGGAAACACATCGTCTCTGATGGAAACACGTCGTCTCTGATGGAAACACATCGTCTCCGATGGAAACACATCGTCTCTGATGGAAACACGTTGTCTCTGATGGAAACACATTGTCTCTGATGGAAACACATCGTCTCTGATGGAAACACATCGTCTCTGATGGAAACACGTCGTCTCTGATGGAAACACGTCGTCTCTGATGGAAACACGTCGTCTCTGATGGAAACACATCGTCTCTGATGTAAACACATCGTCTCTGATGGAAACACATCTCTGATGGAAACACATTGTCTCTGATGGAAACACGTCGTCTCTGATGGAAACACGTCGTCTCTGATGGAAACACGTTGTCTCTGATGGAAACACTTCGTCTCTGATGGAAACACATCGTCTCTGATGGAAACACATCTCTGATGGAAACACATTGTCTCTGATGGAAACACGTCGTCTCTGATGGAAACACGTCGTCTCTGATGGAAACACGTCGTCTCTGATGGAAACACTTCGTCTCTGATGGAAACACATCGTCTCTGATGGAAACACATCTTTGATGGAAACACATCGTCTCTGATGGAAACACATCGTCTCTGATGGAAACACGTCGTCTCTGATGGAAACACGTCGTCTCTGATGGAAACACGTCGTCTCTGATGGAAACACGTCGTCTCTGATGGAAACACGTTGTCTCTGATGGAAACACATCGTCTCTGATGGAAACACATCGTCTCTGATGGAAACACATCATCTCTGATGGAAACACATCATCTCTGATGGAAACACATCTCTGATAGAAACACATCGTCTCTGATGGAAACACTTCGTCTCTGATGGAAACACATCGTCTTTGATGGAAACACATCGTCTCTGATGGAAACACGTCGTCTCTGATGGAAACACGTTGTCTCTGATGGAAACACTTCGTCTCTGATGGAAACACGTCTCTGATGGAAACACATCGTCTCTGATGGAAACACATCGTCTCTGATGGAAACACGTCGTCTCTGATGGAAACACGTCGTCTCTGATGGAAACACGTTGTCTCTGATGGAAACACATCGTCTCTGATGGAAACACATCGTCTCTGATGGAAACACGTCGTCTCTGATGGAAACACATCGTCTCTGATGGAAACACATCTCTGATGGAAACACATCGTCTCTGATGGAAACACGTCGTCTCTGATGGAAACACGTCGTCTCTGATGGAAACACGTTGTCTCTGATGGAAACACGTCGTCTCTGATGGAAACACATCGTCTCTGATGGAAACACTTCGTCTCTGATGGAAACACATCGTCTCTGATGGAAACACTTCTCCTGCTCAACACAAAGTCAATCACAGTCATACCGTAGAGGGAGTTACGTTGCTGGTGTTGCAGTCCTAATTCAGTTTGGTATTGGCCCGTAGAGGGAGTTACGTTGCTGGTGTTGCAGTCCTAATTCAGTTTGGTATTGGCCCGTAGTGGAGTTACGTTGCTGGTGTTGCAGTCCTAATTCAGTTTGGTATTGGCCCGTAGTGGAGTTACGTTGCTCGTGTTGCAGTCCTAATTCAGTTTGGTATTGGCCCGTAGTGGGAGTTACGTTGCTGGTGTTGCAGTCCTAATTCAGTTTGGTATTGGCCCGTAGTGGAGTTACGTTGCTGGTGTTGCAGTCCTAATTCAGTTTGGTATTGGCCCGTAGTGGAGTTACGTTGCTGGTGTTGCAGTCCTAATTCAGTTTGGTATTGGCCCGTAGTGGGAGTTACGTTGCTGGTGTTGCAGTCCTAATTCAGTTTGGTATTGGCCCGTAGTGGGAGTTACGTTGCTGGTGTTGCAGTCCTAATTCAGTTTGGTATTGGCCCGTAGTGGGAGTTACGTTGCTGGTCTTGCAGTCCTAATTCAGTTTGGTATTGGCCCGTAGTGGAGTTACGTTGCTGGTGTTGCAGTCCTAATTCAGTTTGGTATTGGCCCGTAGTGGGAGTTACGTTGCTCGTGTTGCAGTCCTAATTCAGTTTGGTATTGGCCCGTAGTGGAGTTACGTTGCTAGGGTTGCAGTCCTAATTCAGTTTGGTATTGGCCCGTAGTGGAGTTACGTTGCTAGGGTTGCAGTCCTAATTCAGTTTGGTATTGGCCCGTAGTGGGAGTTACGTTGCTAGGGTTGCAGTCCTAATTCAGTTTGGTATTGGCCCGTAGTGAAGTTACGTTGCTCGGGTTGCAGTCCTAATTCAGTTTGGTATTGGCCCGTAGTGGGAGTTACGTTGCTAGGGTTGCAGTCCTAATTCAGTTTGGTATTGGCCCGTAGTGGAGTTACGTTGCTAGGGTTGCAGTCCTAATTCAGTTTGGTATTGGCCCGTAGTGGGAGTTACGTTGCCAGGGTTGCAGTCCTAATTCAGTTTGGTATTGGCCCATAGTGGGAGTTACGTTGCTGGTGTTGCAGTCCTAATTCAGTTTGGTATTGGCCCGTAGTGGGAGTTACGTTGCTAGGGTTGCAGTCCTAATTCAGTTTGGTATTGGCCCGTAGTGGGAGTTACGTTGCTGGTGTTGCAGTCCTAATTCAGTTTGGTATTGGCCCGTAGTGGAGTTACGTTGCTAGGGTTGCAGTCCTAATTCAGTTTGGTATTGGCCCGTAGTGGGAGTTACATTGCTCGTGTTGCAGTCCTAATTCAGTTTGGTATTGGCCCGTAGTGGAGTTACGTTGCTCGTGTTGCAGTCCTAATTCAGTTTGGTATTGGCCCGTAGTGGGAGTTACGTTGCTGGTGTTGCAGTCCTAATTCAGTTTGGTATTGGCCCGTAGTGGGAGTTACGTTGCTGGTGTTGCAGTCCTAATTCAGTTTGGTATTGGCCCGTAGTGGGAGTTACGTTGCTGGTCTTGCAGTCCTAATTCAGTTTGGTATTGGCCCGTAGTGGAGTTACGTTGCTGGTGTTGCAGTCCTAATTCAGTTTGGTATTGGCCCGTAGTGGGAGTTACGTTGCTCGTGTTGCAGTCCTAATTCAGTTTGGTATTGGCCCGTAGTGGGAGTTACGTTGCTAGGGTTGCAGTCCTAATTCAGTTTGGTATTGGCCCGTAGTGGAGTTACGTTGCTGGTGTTGCAGTCCTAATTCAGTTTGGTATTGGCCCGTAGAGGGAGTTACGTTGCTCGGGTTGCAGTCCTAATTCAGTTTGGTATTGGCCCGTAGTGGAGTTACGTTGCTGGTGTTGCAGTCCTAATTCAGTTTGGTATTGGCCCGTAGAGGGAGTTACGTTGCTCGGGTTGCAGTCCTAATTCAGTTTGGTATTGGCCCGTAGAGGGAGTTACGTTGCTTGTGTTTCAGTCCTAATTCAGTTTGGTATTGGCCCGTAGAGGGAGTTACGTTGCTAGGGTTGCAGTCCTAATTCAGTTTTGTATTGGCCCGTAGAGGGAGTTACGTTGCTAGGGTTGCAGTCCTAATTCAGTTTGGTATTGGCCCGTAGTGGAGTTACGTTGCTAGGGTTGCAGTCCTAATTCAGTTTGGTATTGGCCCGTAGTGGAGTTACGTTGCTAGGGTTGCAGTCCTAATTCAGTTTGGTATTGGCCCGTAGTGGGAGTTACGTTGCTAGGGTTGCAGTCCTAATTCAGTTTGGTATTGGCCCGTAGTGAAGTTACGTTGCTCGGGTTGCAGTCCTAATTCAGTTTGGTATTGGCCCGTAGTGGGAGTTACGTTGCTGGTGTTGCAGTCCTAATTCAGTTTGGTATTGGCCCGTAGAGGGAGTTACGTTGCTGGTGTTGCAGTCCTAATTCAGTTTGGTATTGGCCCGTAGTGGGAGTTACGTTGCTAGGGTTGCAGTCCTAATTCAGTTTGGTATTGGCCCGTAGTGGGAGTTACGTTGCTAGGGTTGCAGTCCTAATTCAGTTTGGTATTGGCCCGTAGTGGAGTTACGTTGCTAGGGTTGCAGTCCTAATTCAGTTTGGTATTGGCCCGTAGTGGGAGTTACGTTGCCAGGGTTGCAGTCCTAATTCAGTTTGGTATTGGCCCGTAGTGGGAGTTACGTTGCTGGTGTTGCAGTCCTAATTCAGTTTGTTATTGGCCCGTAGTGGGAGTTACGTTGCTAGGGTTGCAGTCCAAATTCAGTTTGGTATTGGCCCGTAGTGGGAGTTACGTTGCTGGTGTTGCAGTCCTAATTCAGTTTGGTATTGGCCCGTAGTGGAGTTACGTTGCTAGGGTTGCAGTCCTAATTCAGTTTGGTATTGGCCCGTAGTGGGAGTTACATTGCTCGTGTTGCAGTCCTAATTCAGTTTGGTATTGGCCCGTAGTGGAGTTACGTTGCTCGTGTTGCAGTCCTAATTCAGTTTGGTATTGGCCCGTAGTGGGAGTTACGTTGCTGGTGTTGCAGTCCTAATTCAGTTTGGTATTGGCCCGTAGTGGGAGTTACGTTGCTGGTGTTGCAGTCCTAATTCAGTTTGGTATTGGCCCGTAGTGGGAGTTACGTTGCTGGTCTTGCAGTCCTAATTCAGTTTGGTATTGGCCCGTAGTGGAGTTACGTTGCTGGTGTTGCAGTCCTAATTCAGTTTGGTATTGGCCCGTAGTGGGAGTTACGTTGCTCGTGTTGCAGTCCTAATTCAGTTTGGTATTGGCCCGTAGTGGGAGTTACGTTGCTAGGGTTGCAGTCCTAATTCAGTTTGGTATTGGCCCGTAGTGGAGTTACATTGCTGGTGTTGCAGTCCTAATTCAGTTTGGTATTGGCCCGTAGAGGGAGTTACGTTGCTCGGGTTGCAGTCCTAATTCAGTTTGGTATTGGCCCGTAGTGGAGTTACGTTGCTGGTGTTGCAGTCCTAATTCAGTTTGGTATTGGCCCGTAGAGGGAGTTACGTTGCTCGGGTTGCAGTCCTAATTCAGTTTGGTATTGGCCCGTAGAGGGAGTTACGTTGCTTGTGTTTCAGTCCTAATTCAGTTTGGTATTGGCCCGTAGAGGGAGTTACGTTGCTAGGGTTGCAGTCCTAATTCAGTTTTGTATTGGCCCGTAGAGGGAGTTACGTTGCTAGGGTTGCAGTCCTAATTCAGTTTGGTATTGGCCCGTAGTGGAGTTACGTTGCTAGGGTTGCAGTCCTAATTCAGTTTGGTATTGGCCCGTAGTGGAGTTACGTTGCTAGGGTTGCAGTCCTAATTCAGTTTGGTATTGGCCCGTAGTGGGAGTTACGTTGCTAGGGTTGCAGTCCTAATTCAGTTTGGTATTGGCCCGTAGTGAAGTTACGTTGCTCGGGTTGCAGTCCTAATTCAGTTTGGTATTGGCCCGTAGTGGGAGTTACGTTGCTGGTGTTGCAGTCCTAATTCAGTTTGGTATTGGCCCGTAGAGGGAGTTACGTTGCTGGTGTTGCAGTCCTAATTCAGTTTGGTATTGGCCCGTAGTGGGAGTTACGTTGCTAGGGTTGCAGTCCTAATTCAGTTTGGTATTGGCCCGTAGTGGGAGTTACGTTGCTAGGGTTGCAGTCCTAATTCAGTTTGGTATTGGCCCGTAGTGGAGTTACGTTGCTAGGGTTGCAGTCCTAATTCAGTTTGGTATTGGCCCGTAGTGGGAGTTACGTTGCCAGGGTTGCAGTCCTAATTCAGTTTGGTATTGGCCCGTAGTGGGAGTTACGTTGCTGGTGTTGCAGTCCTAATTCAGTTTGTTATTGGCCCGTAGTGGGAGTTACGTTGCTAGGGTTGCAGTCCTAATTCAGTTTGGTATTGGCCCGTAGTGGGAGTTACGTTGCTGGTGTTGCAGTCCTAATTCAGTTTGGTATTGGCCCGTAGTGGAGTTACGTTGCTAGGGTTGCAGTCCTAATTCAGTTTGGTATTGGCCCGTAGTGGGAGTTACATTGCTCGTGTTGCAGTCCTAATTCAGTTTGGTATTGGCCCGTAGTGGAGTTACGTTGCTCGTGTTGCAGTCCTAATTCAGTTTGGTATTGGCCCGTAGTGGGAGTTACGTTGCTGGTGTTGCAGTCCTAATTCAGTTTGGTATTGGCCCGTAGTGGGAGTTACGTTGCTGGTGTTGCAGTCCTAATTCAGTTTGGTATTGGCCCGTAGTGGGAGTTACGTTGCTGGTCTTGCAGTCCTAATTCAGTTTGGTATTGGCCCGTAGTGGAGTTACGTTGCTGGTGTTGCAGTCCTAATTCAGTTTGGTATTGGCCCGTAGTGGGAGTTACGTTGCTCGTGTTGCAGTCCTAATTCAGTTTGGTATTGGCCCGTAGTGGGAGTTACGTTGCTAGGGTTGCAGTCCTAATTCAGTTTGGTATTGGCCCGTAGTGGAGTTACATTGCTGGTGTTGCAGTCCTAATTCAGTTTGGTATTGGCCCGTAGAGGGAGTTACGTTGCTCGGGTTGCAGTCCTAATTCAGTTTGGTATTGGCCCGTAGTGGAGTTACGTTGCTGGTGTTGCAGTCCTAATTCAGTTTGGTATTGGCCCGTAGAGGGATTTACGTTGCTCGGGTTGCAGTCCTAATTCAGTTTGGTATTGGCCCGTAGAGGGAGTTACGTTGCTTCTGTTTCAGTCCTAATTCAGTTTGGTATTGGCCCGTAGAGGGAGTTACGTTGCTAGGGTTGCAGTCCTAATTCAGTTTTGTATTGGCCCGTAGAGGGAGTTACGTTGCTAGGGTTGCAGTCCTAATTCAGTTTGGTATTGGCCCGTAGTGGAGTTACGTTGCTAGGGTTGCAGTCCTAATTCAGTTTGGTATTGGCCCGTAGTGGAGTTACGTTGCTAGGGTTGCAGTCCTAATTCAGTTTGGTATTGGCCCGTAGTGGGAGTTACGTTGCTAGGGTTGCAGTCCTAATTCAGTTTGGTATTGGCCCGTAGTGAAGTTACGTTGCTCGGGTTGCAGTCCTAATTCAGTTTGGTATTGGCCCGTAGTGGGAGTTACGTTGCTGGTGTTGCAGTCCTAATTCAGTTTGGTATTGGCCCGTAGAGGGAGTTACGTTGCTGGTGTTGCAGTCCTAATTCAGTTTGGTATTGGCCCGTAGTGGGAGTTACGTTGCTAGGGTTGCAGTCCTAATTCAGTTTGGTATTGGCCCGTAGTGGGAGTTACGTTGCTAGGGTTGCAGTCCTAATTCAGTTTGGTATTGGCCCGTAGTGGAGTTACGTTGCTAGGGTTGCAGTCCTAATTCAGTTTGGTATTGGCCCGTAGTGGGAGTTACGTTGCTAGGGTTGCAGTCCTAATTCAGTTTGGTATTGGCCCGTAGTGGGAGTTACGTTGCTGGTGTTGCAGTCCTAATTCAGTTTGGTATTGGCCCGTAGTGGGAGTTACGTTGCTAGGGTTGCAGTCCTAATTCAGTTTGGTATTGGCCCGTAGTGGGAGTTACGTTGCTGGTGTTGCAGTCCTAATTCAGTTTGGTATTGGCCCGTAGTGGAGTTACGTTGCTAGGGTTGCAGTCCTAATTCAGTTTGGTATTGGCCCGTAGTGGGAGTTACATTGCTCGTGTTGCAGTCCTAATTCAGTTTGGTATTGGCCCGTAGTGGAGTTACGTTGCTGGTGTTGCAGTCCTAATTCAGTTTGGTATTGGCCCGTAGTGGGAGTTACGTTGCTGGTGTTGCAGTCCTAATTCAGTTTGGTATTGGCCCGTAGTGGAGTTATGTTGCTGGTGTTGCAGTCCTAATTCAGTTTGGTATTGGCCCGTAGTGGAGTTACGTTGCTGGTGTTTCAGTCCTAATTCAGTTTGGTATTGGCCCGTAGAGGGAGTTACGTTGCTAGGGTTGCAGTCCTAATTCAGTTTTGTATTGGCCCGTAGAGGGAGTTACGTTGCTAGGGTTGCAGTCCTAATTCAGTTTGGTATTGGCCCGTAGTGGAGTTACGTTGCTAGGGTTGCAGTCCTAATTCAGTTTGGTATTGGCCCGTAGTGGAGTTACGTTGCTAGGGTTGCAGTCCTAATTCAGTTTGGTATTGGCCCGTAGTGGGAGTTACGTTGCTAGGGTTGCAGTCCTAATTCAGTTTGGTATTGGCCCGTAGTGAAGTTACGTTGCTCGGGTTGCAGTCCTAATTCAGTTTGGTATTGGCCCGTAGTGGGAGTTACGTTGCTGGTGTTGCAGTCCTAATTCAGTTTGGTATTGGCCCGTAGAGGGAGTTACGTTGCTGGTGTTGCAGTCCTAATTCAGTTTGGTATTGGCCCGTAGTGGGAGTTACGTTGCTAGGGTTGCAGTCCTAATTCAGTTTGGTATTGGCCCGTAGTGGGAGTTACGTTGCTAGGGTTGCAGTCCTAATTCAGTTTGGTATTGGCCCGTAGTGGAGTTACGTTGCTAGGGTTGCAGTCCTAATTCAGTTTGGTATTGGCCCGTAGTGGGAGTTACGTTGCTAGGGTTGCAGTCCTAATTCAATTTGGTATTGGCCCGTAGTGGGAGTTACGTTGCTGGTGTTGCAGTCCTAATTCAGTTTGGTATTGGCCCGTAGTGGGAGTTACGTTGCTAGGGTTGCAGTCCTAATTCAGTTTGGTATTGGCCCGTAGTGGGAGTTACGTTGCTGGTGTTGCAGTCCTAATTCAGTTTGGTATTGGCCCGTAGTGGAGTTACGTTGCTAGGGTTGCAGTCCTAATTCAGTTTGGTATTGGCCCGTAGTGGGAGTTACATTGCTCGTGTTGCAGTCCTAATTCAGTTTGGTATTGGCCCGTAGTGGAGTTACGTTGCTGGTGTTGCAGTCCTAATTCAGTTTGGTATTGGCCCGTAGTGGGAGTTACGTTGCTGGTGTTGCAGTCCTAATTCAGTTTGGTATTGGCCCGTAGTGGAGTTACGTTGCTGGTGTTGCAGTCCTAATTCAGTTTGGTATTGGCCCGTAGTGGAGTTATGTTGCTGGTGTTGCAGTCCTAATTCAGTTTGGTATTGGCCCGTAGTGGAGTTACGTTGCTAGGCTTGCAGTCCTAATTCAGTTTGGTATTGGCCCGTAGTGGGAGTTACATTGCTCGTGTTGCAGTCCTAATTCAGTTTGGTATTGGCCCGTAGTGGGAGTTACGTTGCTAGGGTTGCAGTCCTAATTCAGTTTGGTATTGGCCCGTAGTGGGAGTTACGTTGCTGGTGTTGCAGTCCTAATTCAGTTTGGTATTGGCCCGTAGTGGAGTTACGTTGCTAGGGTTGCAGTCCTAATTCAGTTTGGTATTGGCCCGTAGTGGGAGTTACATTGCTCGTGTTGCAGTCCTAATTCAGTTTGGTATTGGCCCGTAGTGGAGTTACGTTGCTGGTGTTGCAGTCCTAATTCAGTTTGGTATTGGCCCGTAGTGGAGTTACGTTGCTAGGGTTGCAGTTCTAATTCAGTTTGGTATTGGCCCGTAGTGGGAGTTACGTTGCTAGGGTTGCAGTCCTAATTCAATTTGGTATTGGCTCGTAGTGGGAGTTACGTTGCTGGTGTTGCAGTCCTAATTCAGTTTGGTATTGGCCCGTAGTGGGAGTTACGTTGCTAGGGTTGCAGTCCTAATTCAGTTTGGTATTGGCCCGTAGTGGGAGTTACGTTGCTGGTGTTGCAGTCCTAATTCAGTTTGGTATTGGCCCGTAGTGGAGTTACGTTGCTAGGGTTGCAGTCCTAATTCAGTTTGGTATTGGCCCGTAGTGGGAGTTACATTGCTCGTGTTGCAGTCCTAATTCAGTTTGGTATTGGCCCGTAGTGGAGTTACGTTGCTGGTGTTGCAGTCCTAATTCAGTTTGGTATTGGCCCGTAGTGGGAGTTACGTTGCTGGTGTTGCAGTCCTAATTCAGTTTGGTATTGGCCCGTAGTGGAGTTACGTTGCTGGTGTTGCAGTCCTAATTCAGTTTGGTATTGGCCCGTAGTGGAGTTATGTTGCTGGTGTTGCAGTCCTAATTCAGTTTGGTATTGGCCCGTAGAGGGAGTTACATTGCTCGTGTTGCAGTCCTAATTCAGTTTGGTATTGGCCCGTAGTGGGAGTTACGTTGCTAGGGTTGCAGTCCTAATTCAGTTTGGTATTGGCCCGTAGTGGGAGTTACGTTGCTGGTGTTGCAGTCCTAATTCAGTTTGGTATTGGCCCGTAGTGGAGTTACGTTGCTAGGGTTGCAGTCCTAATTCAGTTTGGTATTGGCCCGTAGTGGGAGTTACATTGCTCGTGTTGCAGTCCTAATTCAGTTTGGTATTGGCCCGTAGTGGAGTTACGTTGCTGGTGTTGCAGTCCTAATTCAGTTTGGTATTGGCCCGTAGTGGAGTTACGTTGCTAGGGTTGCAGTTCTAATTCAGTTTGGTATTGGCCCGTAGTGGGAGTTACGTTGCTAGGGTTGCAGTCCTAATTCAATTTGGTATTGGCTCGTAGTGGGAGTTACGTTGCTGGTGTTGCAGTCCTAATTCAGTTTGGTATTGGCCCGTAGTGGGAGTTACGTTGCTAGGGTTGCAGTCCTAATTCAGTTTGGTATTGGCCCGTAGTGGGAGTTACGTTGCTGGTGTTGCAGTCCTAATTCAGTTTGGTATTGGCCCGTAGTGGAGTTACGTTGCTAGGGTTGCAGTCCTAATTCAGTTTGGTATTGGCCCGTAGTGGGAGTTACATTGCTCGTGTTGCAGTCCTAATTCAGTTTGGTATTGGCCCGTAGTGGAGTTACGTTGCTAGGGTTGCAGAATTTCAGTAACTTTCCAAACATTTCCAGATTTTCCCAGGAATCCTGGATGGAGGATACCAGATAACTGGATACCAGATAACTTGCATGTTTTTTTCTGATTCTGGGACTCTTTCAATTGGGATTCCTGGAAATCCTGGGAATGTTGGGGAATTTATTGGTTGCAAGTTAATTGTCTTTTTATTTTGATGTCTGTAAGACCGTGCTGTTTTTATATGTAAATAAAGGTGTTAAGCTTGGCAATGATCTGTGGGACAAATGCTGAGTTAATGATGTGTGGGACTAATGCTGAGTTAATGATCTGTGGGACTAATGCTGAGTTAATGATGTGTGGGACTAATGCTGAGTTAATGATCTGTGGGACTAATGCTGAGTTAATGATGTGTGGGACTAATGGTGAGTTAATGATCTGTGGGACTAATGCTGAGTTAATGATGTGTGGGACTAATGCTGAGTTAATGATCTGTGGGACTAATGCTGAGTTAATGATCTGTGGGACTAATGCTGAGTTAATGATCTGTGGGACTAATGCTGAGTTAATGATCTGTGGGACTAATGCTGAGTTAATGATCTGTGGGACTAATGCTGAGTTAATGATGTTTGGGACTAATGCTGAGTTAATGATCTGTGGGACTAATGCTGAGTTAATGATCTGTGGGACTAATGCTGAGTTAGTGATCTGTGGGACTAATGCTGAGTTAGTGATCTGTGGGACTAATGCTGAGTTAATGATCTGTGGGACTAATGCTGAGTTAATGATCTGTGGGACAAATGCTGAGTTAGTGATCTGTGGGACTAATGCTGAGTTAATGATGTGTGGGACTAATGCTGAGTTAATGATCTGTGGGACTAATGCTGAGTTAATGATGTGTGGGACTAATGCTGAGTTAATGATCTGTGGGACTAATGCTGAGTTAATGATCTGTGGGACTAATGCTGAGTTAATGATCTGTGGGACTAATGCTGAGTTAATGATCTGTGGGACTAATGCTGAGTTAATGATCTGTGGGACTAATGCTGAGTTAATGATGTGTGGGACTAATGCTGAGCTAGTGATCTGTGGGACTAATGCTGAGTTAATGATCTGTGGGACTAATGCTGAGTTAATGATCTGTGGGACTAATGCTGAGTTAATGAATGTGGGACTAATGCTGAGTTAAAGATCTGTGGGACTAATGCTGAGTTAATGATGTGTGGGACTAATGCTGAGTTAGTGATCTGTGGGACTAATGCTGAGTTAATGATCTGTGGGACTAATGCTGAGTTAATGATGTGTGGGACTAATGCTGGGTTAATGATCTGTGGGACTAATGCTGAGTTAATGATGTGTGGGACTAATGCTGGGTTAATGATCTGTGGGACTAATGCTGAGTTAATGATCTGTGGGACTAATGCTGAGTTAATGATCTGTGGGACTAATGCTGAGTTAATGATCTGTGGGACTAATGCTGAGTTAATGATCTGTGGGACTAATGCTGAGTTAATGATCTGTGGGACTAATGCTGAGTTAATGATCTGTGGGACTAATGCTGAGTTAGTGATCTGTGGGACTAATGCTGAGTTAATGATGTGACTAGATATAGTTAGAAACGTTAAATCTTGATATGGTGTGTAAATGTTTATTTATTGCCAGAGGTGATCATGATAAAGCATTAAACAGGTAACTGCCAAAATAAAGGAAACACCAACATAAAACTCCAGAACAGCTTCAATATAGCTTGGAATAGTTTCTACAAGTGTCTCGAACTCTTGGAGGGATCTCCCATAACTGTTCAATTGGGTTGAGATCTAGTGACACACGCACGCACGCACGCACGTACGCACGCACGCACGCACGCACACACACACACACACACACACACACACACACACACACACACACACACACACACACACACACACACACACACACACACACACACACACACACACACACACACACACACACACACACACACACACTTTGCAACCGCTCTTTCAAAGTAAGAGATCTCTTCTTCTAGACATAGTAACCAAAATAATGGGTAACTGGGCATTTTTATACATGACCCTAAGCATAATGGGATGTTAATTGCATAATTACTACACCTGCTTTCATTACTCAAGTGTTTCCTTTATTTTGGCAGTTACGTGTGTATCATATAATCACAAGTAATGATTGTGAAAGCTTAACCCCATTCTTTTGAAGTTAGTTAACAAAGCTAGCTAACAAAGTGTGGTGTTGGAGCAGGTTAAAGAAGTGTGGTGTTGGAGCTAGCTAACAAAGTGTGGTGTTTGAGCTAGCTAACACAGTGTGGTGTTGGAGCAGGTTAAAGAAGTGTGGTGTTGGAGCTAGCTAACAAAGTGTGGTGTTGGAGATAGCTAACAAAGTGTGGTGTTGGAGCAGGTTAAAGAAGTGTGGTGTTGGAGCTAGCTAACAACGTGTGGTGTTGGAGCAGGTTAAAGAAGTGTGGTGTTGGAGCAGGTTAAAGAAGTATGGTGTTGGAGCTAGCTAACAAAGTGTGGTGTTGGAGCAGGGTAAAGAAGTGTGGTGTTGGAGCTAGCTAACAAAGTGTGGTGTTGGAGCAGGGTAAAGAAGTGTGGTGTTGGAGCTAGTTAAATAAGTGTGGTGTTGGAGCTAGATAGTTAAATAAGTGTGGTGTTGGAGCTAGTTAAAAAAGTGTGGTGTTGGAGCTAGTTAATGAAGTTTGGTGTTGGAGCAGGTTAAAGAAGTGCGGTGTTGGAGCAGGTTAAAGAAGTGTGGTGTTGGAGCAGGTTAAAGAAGTGTGGTGTTGGAGCAGGTTAAAGAAGTGTTGTGTTGGAGCAGGTTAATGAAGTTTGGTGTTGGAGCAGGTTAAAGAAGTGTGGTGTTGGAGCAGGTTAAAGAAGTGTTGTGTTGGAGCAGGTTAAAGAAGTGTGGTGTTGGAGCAGGTTAAAGAAGTGTTGTGTTGGAGCAGGTTAAAGAAGTGTTGTGTTGGAGCAGGTTAAAGAAGTGTTGTGTTGGAGCAGGTTAAAGAAGTGTGGTGTTGGAGCAGGTTAAAGAAGTGTTGTGTTGGAGCAGGTTAAAGAAGTGTTGTGTTGGAGCAGGTTAAAGAAGTGTTGTGTTGGAGCAGGTTAAGGAAGTGTGGTGTTGGAGCAGGTTAAAGAAGTGTTGTGTTGGAGCAGGTTAAAGAAGTGTTGTGTTGGAGCAGGTTAAAGAAGTGTTGTGTTGGAGCAGGTTAAAGAAGTGTGGTGTTGGAGCAGGTTAAAGAAGTGTTGTGTTGGAGCAGGTTAAAGAAGTGTTGTGTTAGAGCAGGTTAAAGAAGTGTTGTGTTGGAGCAGGTTAAAGAAGTGTGGTGTTGGAGCAGGTTAAAGAAGTGTTGTGTTGGAGCAGGTTAAAGAAGTGTTGTGTTGGAGCTAGTTAAAGAAGTGTGGTGTTGGAGCAGGTTAAAGAAGTGTGGTGTTGGAGCAGGTTAAATAAGTGTGGTGTTGGAGCAGGTTAAAGAAGTGTGGTGTTGGAGCAGGTTAATGAAGTGTTGTGTTGGAGCAGGTTAAAGAAGTGTTGTGTTGGAGCAGGTTAAAGAAGTGTGGTGTTGGAGCAGGTTAAAGAAGTGTGGTGTTGGAGCAGGTTAAAGAAGTGTTGTGTTGGAGCAGGTTAAAGAAGTGTTGTGTTGGAGCAGGTTAAAGAAGTGTTGTGTTGGAGCAGGTTAAAGAAGTGTTGTGTTGGAGCAGGTTAAAGAAGTGTGGTGTTGGAGCAGGTTAAAGAAGTGTGGTGTTGGAGCAGGTTAAAGAAGTGTTGTGTTGGAGCAGGTTAAAGAAGTGTTGTGTTGGAGCAGGTTAAAGAAGTGTGGTGTTGGAGCAGGTTAAAGAAGTGTGGTGTTGGAGCTAGTTAAATAAGTGTGGTGTTGGAGCAGGTTAAAGAAGTGTGGTGTTGGAGCAGGTTAAAGAAGTGTTGTGTTGGAGCAGGTTAAAGAAGTGTGGTGTTGGAGCAGGTTAAAGAAGTGTTGTGTTGGAGCTAGTTAAAGAAGTGTGGTGTTGGAGCAGGTTAAAGAAGTGTGGTGTTGGAGCTAGCCATATACAATGTTAGTCCTAGTTCTCTGGTGGACAAAGGGCCATCTTCTGCAGGGATCAGAATTGTGAAGAAGAAAATTGACGACTTTGAAAAAGCCAACGCTGTCACAGACACAATAACGACACAGACACAAAGACGAGTCCTCTATTTATCTCTAGTCAGCTAGCTAACACAGCCAACTAAAGAAAAAGCTAACAAAGTGTAATGTTGGATGCTAGCTAATGACGTTAGCTCAGCAGTTAGCCAAGAGAGAAAGCAAATACGCTAGCTAACAATCTGTACCCATAGACTCCCTGACACTCATCAAAATCTACCAATCTTCTCTAAACCTTTCTGATCTGCATGTCACCAACACTACGACAAACCACTGGCCTCCTCAACATTTTTTTTTTAAATCCAAAAATTAAAGATGAGATCTGGAAAATGAAAACAAACAAACATGTATTACCAAAGATTCCGTACTTACACAGTATATACATTGCCATGTGCTAACGCCCTGCAAAAAAACAAGTGTATCACTTAGATAACAGTGGTGGAAACTCCTTTAAAAATAGATCAATTGGCTAATGAACACATCTGAAAGGTATAAGGGATCCCAAAATCGAACAACATTTTTCACTATTTACCACATGTAGCAGATGCAGTATACAGCCGTATGCACAAGGAGAGGGGCTTAGAAGCGTATTAACAAAGCTTAAGACAAAAGACAAATGATACTGTTTGTAAATAAGAACACTGACTGGTCTGTTATTATGTTGAATAAACCATACGTTTTATCTTATCAGGGTTTAATTAGGGAAAGCCAATTTCTCTGCTCTTATTTCAACTAGGGTTGTAAAATAAATATAAAATAAACTCTTAAAATATATTAAAAAGTTTCAAAAATAAATAAAAGAACAATAAAATTGTTCAACTTCTAATATCCACACAACACAACACAACTCTACAACCCAACATATGGTGTGGTTCTCGATCCCCATGGCAACCGATGGTGCTGTAGAAACTGTTGCCGTGGTGACACTGTGAAGCGGGGCTTCTGAGCAGGAACATACAGACAGATACATCATGGATACACAGACAGCAGGAATTAATCAGCATAATTATTAATCATGATTGTGTATAATAAAAAGCAAGACATTTAATTGATTGTTGTTTCATTTGATATAAACCTTCGCCCCTGCATCGATTTCGTACATTTTTGGTATTCGGAATTATACCGAGTGTCATTTTAAGGATCAGTGGTTTTTAAAGACCCCCATAATGGAAACATGATGAACAAAGTACACAGATATCATATCTCACAACACAAAACCTCTGTCTATTATATCGTACAACGGGGCATCTTCTCCTGAGTACAGTGGGTGTTGTACAACCTTTGTCATTTCGTGCCGTACAGGGCGCAACTTCTCCTGTTTCCAAGTCTATAATTCTCTTGAATACAATTTTAGTCAGGGTACAGTGGAAGAGGACAGTGAAGGGGAGAGAGAAGGGGACAGTGAAGAGGACAGTGAAGGGGACAGTGAAGGGGAGAGAGAACGGGACAGTGAAGGGGAGAGAGAAGGGGACAGTGAAGGGGACAGTGAAGGGGACAGTGAAGGGGACAGTGAAGAGGACAGTGAAGGGGACAGTGAAGGGGAGAGAGAAGGGGAGAGTGAAGGGGAGAGAGAAGGGGACAGTGAAGAGGACCGTGAAGGAGACAGTGAAGGGGACAGTGAAGGGGAGAGAGAAGGGGACAGTGAAGAGGACAGTGAAGAGGACAGTGAAGGGGACAGTGAAGGGGACAGTGAAGGGGAGAGAGAAGAGGACAGTGGAAGAGGACAGTGAAGGGGACAGTGAAGGGGAGAGAGAAGGGGACAGTGAAGGGGAGAGAGAAGGGGACAGTGAAGGGGACAGTGAAGGGGAGAGAGAAGGGGACAGTGAAGGGGAGAGAGAAAGGGACAGTGAAGGGGAGAGAGAAGGGGACAGTGAAGAGGACAGTGAAGGGGAGAGAGAAGGGGACAGTGAAGAGGACAGTGAAGGGGACAGTGAAGGGGAGAGAGAAGGGGACAGTGAAGAGGACAGTGAAGGGGACAGTGGAAGAGGACAGTGAAGGGGACAGTGAAGGGGAGAGAGAAGAGGACAGTGGAAGAGGACAGTGAAGTGGACAGTGAAGGGGAGAGAGAAGGGGACAGTGAAGAGGACAGTGAAGGGGACAGTGAAGGGGAGAGAGAAGGGGACAGTGAAGGGGACAAGTGAAGAGGACAGGGGAAGGGTACAGTGGAAGAGGACAGTGAAGGGGAGAGAGAAGGGGACAGTGAAGGGGACAGTGAAGGGGAGAGAGAAGGGGACAGTGAAGAGGACAGTGAAGGGGAGAGAGAAGAGGACAGTGAAGGGGAGAGAGAAGAGGACAGTGAAGAGGACAGTGAAGAGGACAGTGAAGGGGACAGTGAAGGGGTCAAGTGAAAAGGACAGGGGAAGGGGACAGTGAAGAGTACAGTAAAGGGGAGAGAGAAGGGGACAGTGAAGAGGACAGTGAAGGGGACAGTAAAGGGGAGAGAGAAGGGGACAGTGGAAGAGGACAGTGAAGGGGACAGTAAAGGGGAGAGAAGGGGAAGGGGACAGTGAAGGGGAAGTGGAGATGAATGACATTAAGTAGTTATAACAGGGTTCTGTCACCATCAGTGTAGATGAATGACATTAAGTAGTTATAACAGGGTTCTGTCACCATCAGTGTAGATGAATGACATTAAGTAGTTATAACAGACATTGAGTAGTTATAACAGGGTTCTGTCACCATCAGTGTAGATGAATGACATTAAGTAGTTATAACAGGGTTCTGTCACCATCAGTGTAGATGAATGACATTAAGTAGTTATAACAGACATTGAGTAGTTATAACAGGGTTCTGTCACCATCAGTGTAGATGAATGACATTAAGTAGTTATAACAGACATTGAGTAGTTATAACAGGGTTCTGTCACCATCAGTGTAGATGAATGACATTAAGTAGTTATAACAGACATTGAGTAGTTATAACAGGTGTCTGTCATCATCAGTGTAGATGAATGACATTAAGTAGTTATAAATGAAATGAAAGCCTTATATTTAGGCACCATGTAACCAACAGTGTTGTGGACAGGGAGTGTGTGTGTTGTGGACAGGGAGTGTGTGTGTTGTGGACAGGGAGTGTGTGTGTGTGTTGTGGACAGGGAGTGTGTGTGGTGTTGTGGACATGGAGTGTCTGTGTGTGTTGTGGACAGGGAGTGTGTGTGTGTGTGTGTGTTGTGGACAGGGAGTGAGTGTGTGTGTGTTGTGGACCGGGAGTGTGTGTGTGTGTGTGTTGTGGACCGGGTGTGTGTGTGTGTGTGTTGTGGACCGGGAGTGTGTGTGTGTGTGTGTGTGTGTGTGTTGTGGACCGGGAGGGTGTGTGTTGTGGACCGGGAGTGTGTGTGTGTGTTGTGGACCGGGAGTGTGTGTGTGTGTTGTGGACCGGGAGGGTGTGTGTTGTGGACCGGGAGTGTGTGTGTGTGTTGTGGACCGGGAGTGTGTGTGTGTGTGTGTGTTGTGGACCGGGTGTGTGTTGTGGACCGGGAGTGTGTGTGTGTGTGTGTGTGTTGTGGACCGGGTGTGTGTTGTGGACCGGGAGTGTGTGTGTGTGTGTTGTGGACCGGGAGGATGTGTGTTGTGGACCGGGAGTGTGTGTGTGTGTTGTGGACCGGGATGGTGTGTGTTGTGGACCGGGAGTGTGTGTGTGTGTGTGTTGTGGACCGGGAGGATGTGTGTTGTGGACCGGGAGTGTGTGTGTGTTGTGGACCGGGAGGGTGTGTGTTGTGGACCGGGTGGTTTTTGAGGGATCCAGTTAGGTGGTTTTAATAAAGAGGTGGGCGTGGTCTCGTGGATATGCAGATTCTCAGGCTTTTATTTAGCAGATAAAACACCATCAGAAATAAAAAGGCAACATCCCCAGACGGCCTTTAAAAATGATAGCCGGCAACGTCAACCAGGGCGGTTGGACAAAAAGACGTGAAGGATGGAATGATAACAAAATAGAACAAAAAGGCCAGCAGGAGAGGGGGATGATGGGAAAAAGAAGGAGTGTTTCCTCTCTGCATACTGCCCAGGGGGTTCCCTCAGTGAGGCAGCAGGGGCAGTGGAGAAAGAAATATAGAGAGAGAGAGGTGGAGAGAGAGAGAGATGAAGAGAAAGAGATATAGGTGAAGAGAGAGAGAGAGAGAGAGATGGAGAGAGACAGATGGAGAGAGAGAGGTGGAGAGAGAGAGAGAGATGGAGGTGGAGAGAGAAAGATAGGTGGAGAGAGAGATGGAGAGAGGTGGAGAGAGAGAGAGATGAAGAGAGACAGAGGTGGAGAGAGAGAGAGAGAGAGAGAGATGGAGGTGGAGAGAGAAAGATAGGTGGAGAGAGAGATGGAGAGAGAGAGACAGAGAGAGAGGTGGTGAGAGAGAGAGAGAGAGAGAGAGAGAGAGAGAGAGAGAGAGAGATGGAGGTGGAGAGAGAGAGATAGGTGGAGAGAGAGATGGAGAGAGAGATAGAGAGAGAAGTGGTGAGAGAGAGAGAGAGAGGTGGAGAGAGAGAGAGAGAGAGAGAGACCGAGGTGGAGAGAGAGAGATGGAGAGAGGTGGAGAGAGAGACACAGAGAGAGAGGTGGTGAGAGAGAGACAGAGAGAGAGGTGATGAGAGAGAGAGATGAAGAGAAAGAGATATAGGTGAAGAGAGAGAGGCGTAGAGAAAGAGAGAGGTGTAGAGAAAGAGCGAGAGATGAAGAGAGAGAGAGAGAGAGAGATAGATCGGTGAAGAGAGAGACAGTGAGACAGAGGTGAAGAGAAAGAGATAGCTAGAGAGATAAGGAGATAGAGAGAGAAAGAGGGGGCAGCACGTTTTGGGGCAGCGGATCAGCGCCCCCTACAGTCTAGATAAAGTACTCCTTCTTCCCCTCAGCATGTGTGTTGCCCTCTGCGTTGATGATAGCTGTATCAGCATCCGGTGCATCGTCCGCTCCTTTGGCCTCGTTGGTCAGGTACGTTCCTATTGGACAACAGTCAGGAAGACAATATTTTGAGGTATGTTCCTATTGGACAACAAATGGGAAGACAATATTTTGAGTTATATTCCTATTGGACAACAAGAACGGAAACAAAAGTTTTTGAAACATTTGGAAACTGTCTTGCTCCATCGTAGTCAGTGATAATCCTGTTTTTTTAAACGTGATGGCCCTTCGAGCCGAATAGGAACATCATCCCGGAACAGCTGCTTGATGATTGTCAATGGACTATAAACTCTGGTCATAGTTGATCTGTTGTGTTAGTATTTGGTGTGTAACCTTGGCGGCTGGTCAGGTAAACCTGGTTATTGTAATTGGACTATAGACACTATATATCAGGTGTGTTGGTCGAGTAGGTTACCTTTAAACCTACTGTGTTACTATCAGGAGACCTGTAGTCAGGTGTTAGTCAGGTGTGTTACTATCAGGAGACCTGTAGTCAGGTGTGTTACTATCAGGAGACCTGTAGTCAGGTGTGTTACTATCAGGAGACCTGTAGTCAGGTGTGTTACTATCAGGAGACCTGTAGTCAGGTGTTAGTCAGGTGTGTTACTATCAGGAGACCTGTAGTCAGGTGTGTTACTATCAGGAGACTTGTAGTCAGGTGTGTTACTATCAGGAGACCTGTAGTCAGGTGTGTTACTAAAAGGAGACCTGTAGTCAGGTGTGTTACTATCAGGAGACCTGTAGTCAGGTGTGTTACTATCAGGAGACCTGTAGTCAGGTGTGTTACTATCAGGAGACCTGTAGTCAGGTGTGTTACTATCAGGAGACCTGTAGTCAGGTGTGTTACTATCAGGAGACCTGTAGTCAGGTGTGTTACTATCAGGAGACCTGTAGTCAGGTGTTAGTCAGGTGTGTTACTATCAGGAGACCTGTAGTCAGGTGTGTTACTATCAGGAGACTTGTAGTCAGGTGTGTTACTATCAGGAGACCTGTAGTCAGGTGTGTTACTAAAAGGAGACCTGTAGTCAGGTGTGTTACTATCAGGAGACCTGTAGTCAGGTGTGTTACTATCAGGAGACCTGTAGTCAGGTGTGTTACTAAAAGGAGACCTGTAGTCAGGTGTGTTACTATCAGGAGACCTGTAGTCAGGTGTGTTACTATCAGGAGACCTGTAGTCAGGTGTGTTACTATCAGGAGACCTGTAGTCAGGTGTGTTACTATCAGGAGACCTGTAGTCAGGTGTTAGTCAGGTGTGTTACTATCATGAGACCTGTAGTCAGGTGTGTTACTATCAGGAGACCTGTAGTCAGGTGTGTTACTATCAGGAGACCTGTAGTCAGGTGTGTTACTATCAGGAGACCTGTAGTCAGGTGTGTTACTATCAGGTGACCTGTAGTTAGGTGTTAGTCAGGTGTGTTACTATCATGAGACCTGTAGTCAGGTGTGTTACTATCAGGAGACCTGTAGTCAGGTGTGTTACTATCAGGAGACCTGTAGTCAGGTGTGTTACTATCAGGAGACCTGTAGTCAGGTGTGTTACTATCAGGAGACCTGTAGTCAGGTGTGTTACTATCAGGAGACCTGTAGTCAGGTGTGTTACTATCAGGAGACCTGTAGTCAGGTGTGTTACTATCAGGAGACCTGTAGTCAGGTGTGTTACTATCAGGAGACCTGTAGTCAGGTGTGTTACTATCAGGAGACCTGTAGTCAGGTGTGTTGCTATCAGGAGACCTGTAGTCAGGTGTTAGTCAGGTGTGTTACTAAAAGGAGACCTGTAGTCAGGTGTGTTACTAAAAGGAGACCTGTAGTCAGGTGTGTTACTATCAGGATACCTGTAGTCAGGTGTGTTACTATCAGGAGACCTGTAGTCAGGTGTGTTACTATCAGGAGACCTGTAGTCAGGTGTGTTACTATCAGGAGACCTGTAGTCAGGTGTGTTACTATCAGGAGACCTGTAGTCAGGTGTGTTGCTATCAGGAGACCTGTAGTCAGGTGTTAGTCAGGTGTGTTACTAAAAGGAGACCTGTAGTCAGGTGTGTTACTATCAGGAGACCTGTAGTCAGGTGTTAGTCAGGTGTGTTACTAAAAGGAGACCTGTAGTCAGGTGTGTTACTATCAGGAGACCTGTAGTCAGGTGTGTTACTATCAGGAGACCTGTAGTCAGGTGTGTTACTATCAGGAGACCTGTAGTCAGGTGTTAGTCAGGTGTGTTACTAAAAGGAGACCTGTAGTCAGGTGTGTTACTATCAGGAGACCTGTAGTCAGGTGTTAGTCAGGTGTGTTACTAAAAGGAGACCTGTAGTCAGGTGTGTTACTATCAGGAGACCTGTAGTCAGGTGTGTTACTATCAGGAGACCTGTAGTCAGGTGTTAGTCAGGTGTGTTACTATCATGAGACCTGTAGTCAGGTGTGTTACTATCAGGAGACCTGTAGTCAGGTGTGTTACTATCAGGAGACCTGTAGTCAGGTGTGTTACTATCAGGAGACCTGTAGTCAGGTGTGTTACTATCAGGTGACCTGTAGTTAGGTGTTAGTCAGGTGTGTTACTATCATGAGACCTGTAGTCAGGTGTGTTACTATCAGGAGACCTGTAGTCAGGTGTGTTACTATCAGGATACCTGTAGTCAGGTGTGTTACTATCAGGAGACCTGTAGTCAGGTGTGTTACTATCAGGAGACCTGTAGTCAGGTGTGTTACTATCAGGAGACCTGTAGTCAGGTGTGTTACTATCAGGAGACCTGTAGTCAGGTGTGTTGCTATCAGGAGACCTGTAGTCAGGTGTTAGTCAGGTGTGTTACTAAAAGGAGACCTGTAGTCAGGTGTGTTACTATCAGGAGACCTGTAGTCAGGTGTGTTACTATCAGGAGACCTGTAGTCAGGTGTGTTACTATCAGGAGACCTGTAGTCAGGTGTTAGTCAGGTGTGTTACTAAAAGGAGACCTGTAGTCAGGTGTGTTACTATCAGGAGACCTGTAGTCAGGTGTTAGTCAGGTGTGTTACTAAAAGGAGACCTGTAGTCAGGTGTGTTACTATCAGGAGACCTGTAGTCAGGTGTGTTACTATCAGGAGACCTGTAGTCAGGTGTGTTACTATCAGGAGACCTGTAGTCAGGTGTTAGTCAGGTGTTAGTCAGGTGTGTTACTAAAAGGAGACCTGTAGTTAGGTGTGTTACTATCAGGAGACCTGTAGTCAGGTGTGTTACTATCAGGAGACCTGTAGTCAGGTGTGTTACTATAATGAGACCTGTAGTCAGGTGTGTTACTATCAGGAGACCTGTAGTCAGGTGTGTTACTATCATGATACCTGTAGTCAGGTGTGTTACTATCAGGAGACCTGTAGTCAGGTGTGTTACTATAATGAGACCTGTAGTCAGGTGTGTTACTATCAGGAGACCTGTAGTCAGGTGTGTTACTATCATGATACCTGTAGTCAGGTGTGTCACTATTAGGAGACCTGTAGTCAGGTGTGCTACTATCAGGAGACCTGTAGTCAGGTGTGTTACTATCAGGAGACCTGTAGTCAGGTGTGTTACTATCAGGAGACCTATAGTCAGGTGTGTTACTATCAGGAGACCTGTAGTCAGGTGTTAGTCAGGTGTGTTACTAAAAGGAGACCTGTAGTCAGGTGTTAGTCAGGTGTGTTACTATCATGATACCTGTAGTCAGGTGTTAGTCAGGTGTGTTACTATCATGATACCTGTAGTCAGGTGTTAGTCAGGTGTGTTACTATCATGATACCTGTAGTCAGGTGTGTTACTATCAGGAGACCTGTAGTCAGGTGTGTTACTATAATGAGACCTGTAGTCAGGTGTGTTACTATCAGGAGACCTGTAGTCAGGTGTGTTACTATCATGATACCTGTAGTCAGGTGTGTTACTATTAGGAGACCTGTAGTCAGGTGTGCTACTATCAGGAGACCTGTAGTCAGGTGTGTTACTATCAGGAGACCTGTAGTCAGGTATGTTACTATCAGGAGACCTATAGTCAGGTGTGTTACTATCAGGAGACCTGTAGTCAGGTGTTTTACTATCAGGAGACCTGTAGTTAGGTGTTAGTCAGGTGTGTTACTATCAGGAGACCTGTAGTCAGGTGTGTTACTATCAGGAGAGCTGTAGTCAGGTGTGTTACTATCAGGAGACCTGTAGTCAGGTGTGTTACTAAAAGGAGACCTGTAGTCAGGTGTGTTACTATCAGGAGACCTGTAGTCAGGTGTGTTACTATCAGGAGACCTGTAGTCAGGTGTGTTACTATCAGGAGACCTGTAGTCAGGTGTGTTACTAAAAGGAGAACTGTAGTCAGGTGTGTTACTATCAGGAGACCTGTAGTCAGGTGTGTTACTATCAGGAGACCTGTAGTCAGGTGTGTTACTATCAGGAGACCTGTAGTCAGGTGTGTTACTATCAGGAGACCTGTAGTCAGGTGTTAGTCAGGTGTGTTACTATCAGGAGACCTGTAGTCAGGTGTGTTACTATCAGGAGACCTGTAGTCAGGTGTGTTACTATCAGGAGACCTGTAGTCAGGTGTGTTACTATCAGGAGACCTGTAGTCAGGTGTGTTACTATCAGGAGACCTGTAGTCAGGTGTGTTACTATCAGGAGACCTGTAGTCAGGTGTGTTACTATCAGGTGACCTGAAGTCAGGTGTGTTACTATCAGGAGACCTGTAGTTAGGTGTTAGTCAGGTGTGTTACTATCAGGAGACCTGTAGTCAGGTGTGTTACTATCAGGAGACCTGTAGTCAGGTGTGTTACTATCAGGAGACCTGTAGTCAGGTGTGTTACTATCAGGAGACCTGTAGTCAGGTGTGTTACTATCAGGAGACCTGTAGTCAGGTGTGTTACTATCAGGAGACCTGTAGTCAGGTGTGTTACTATCAGGAGACCTGTAGTCAGGTGTGTTACTATCAGGAGACCTGTAGTCAGGTGTTAGTCAGGTGTGTTACTATCAGGAGACCTGTAGTCAGGTGTGTTACTATCAGGAGACCTGTAGTCAGGTGTGTTACTATCAGGAGACCTGTAGTCAGGTGTGTTACTATCAGGAGACCTGTAGTCAGGTGTTAGTCAGGTGTGTTACTATCAGGAGACCTGTAGTCAGGTGTGTTACTATCAGGAGACCTGTAGTCAGGTGTTAGTCAGGTGTGTTACTAAAAGGAGACCTGTAGTCAGGTGTGTTACTATCAGCAGACCTGTAGTCAGGTGTGTTACTATCAGGAGACCTGTAGTCAGGTGTGTTACTATCAGGAGACCTGTAGTCAGGTGTGTTACTATCAGGAGACCTGTAGTCAGGTGTGTTACTATCAGGAGACCTGTAGTCAGGTGTGTTACTATCAGGAGACCTGTAGTCAGGTGTGTTACTATCAGGAGACCTGTAGTCAGGTGTGTTACTATCAGGAGACCTGTAGTCAGGTGTGTTACTATCAGGAGACCTGTAGTCAGGTGTGTTACTATCAGGAGACCTGTAGTCAGGTGTGTTACTATCAGGAGACCTGTAGTCAGGTGTGTTACTATCAGGAGACCTGTAGTCAGGTGTGTTACTATCAGGAGACCTGTAGTCAGGTGTGTTACTAAAAGGAGACCTGTAGTCAGGTGTGTTACTATCAGGAGACCTGTAGTCAGGTGTGTTACTAAAAGGAGACCTGTAGTCAGGTGTGTTACTATCAGGAGACCTGTAGTCAGGTGTGTTACTATCAGGAGACCTGTAGTCAGGTGTGTTACTATCAGGAGACCTGTAGTCAGGTGTGTTACTATCAGGAGACCTGTAGTTAGGTGTTAGTCAGGTGTGTTACTAAAAGGAGACCTGTAGTCAGGTGTGTTACTATCAGGAGACCTGTAGTCAGGTGTGTTACTAAAAGGAGACCTGTAGTCAGGTGTGTTACTATCAGGAGACCTGTAGTCAGGTGTGTTACTAAAAGGAGACCTGTAGTCAGGTGTTAGTTAGGTGTGTTACTATCAGGAGACCTGTAGTCAGGTGTGTTACTATCAGGAGACCTGTAGTCAGGTGTTAGTTAGGTGTGTTACTATCAGGAGACCTGTAGTCAGGTGTGTTACTATCAGGAGACCTGTAGTCAGGTGTGTTACTAAAAGGAGACCTGTAGTCAGGTGTGTTACTATCAGGAGACCTGTAGTCAGGTGTGTTACTAAAAGGAGACCTGTAGTCAGGTGTTAGTTAGGTGTGTTACTATCAGGAGACCTGTAGTCAGGTGTGTTACTATCAGGAGACCTGTAGTCAGGTGTTAGTTAGGTGTGTTACTATCAGGAGACCTGTAGTCAGGTGTGTTACTATCAGGAGACCTGTAGTCAGGTGTTAGTTAGGTGTGTTACTATCAGGAGACCTGTAGTCAGGTGTGTTACTATCAGGAGACCTGTAGTCAGGTGTGTTACTATCAGGAGACCTGTAGTCAGGTGTGTTACTATCAGGAGACCTGTAGTCAGGTGTGTTACTATCAGGAGACCTGTAGTCAGGTGTGTTACTATCAGGAGACCTGTAGTCAGGTGTGTTACTATCAGGAGACCTGTAGTCAGGTGTGTTACTATCAGGAGACCTGTAGTCAGGTGTGTTACTGTCAGGAGACCTGTAGTCAGGTGTGTTACTATCAGGAGACCTGTAGTCAGGTGTGTTACTATCAGGAGACCTGTAGTCAGGTGTGTTACTGTCAGGAGACCTGTAGTCAGGTGTGTTACTATCAGGAGACCTGTAGTCAGGTGTGTTACTATCAGGAGACCTGTAGTCAGGTGTGTTACTATCAGGAGACCTGTAGTCAGGTGTGTTGCTATCAGGA
>NC_088223.1:96321038-96330787 GCF_036934945.1 Oncorhynchus masou masou
CTGCTGCTTACATGTTTTAGAGAGAGCGTTGGGGGTATAGATGGGGTGAGAGAGAGAGGACAGAGAGAGAGAGAGGGAGAGAGAGAGAATTTGACCCCAATAACTACCGTGGAATATGCGTCAACAGTAACCTTGGGAAAATCCTCTGCATTATCATTAACAGCAGACTTCCTCAATGAAAACAATGTACTGAGCAAATGTCAAATTGGCTTTTTACCAAATTACCGTACCGTACAACAGACCATGTATTCACCCTGCACACCCTAATTGACAACCAAACAAACCAAAACAAAGGCAAAGTCTTCTCATGCTTTGTTGATTTCAAAAAAAGCCTTCGACTCAATTTGGCATGAGGGTCTGCTATACAAACTGATGGAAAGTGGTGTTGGGGGTAAAACATACAACATCATAAAATCCATGTACACAAACAACAAGTGTGCGGTTAAAATTGGCAAAAAACACACAAATTTCTTCACACAGGGTCGTGGGGTTAGACAGGGATGCAGCTTAAGCCCCACCCTCTTCAACATATATATCAACGAACTGGCGCGGGCACTAGAAAAGTCTGCAGCACCCGGCCTCACCCTACTAGAATCTGAAGTCAAATGTCTGCTGTTTGCTGATGATCTGGTGCTTCTGTCACCAACCAAGGAGGGCCTACAGCAGCACCTAGATCTTATGCACAGATTCTGTCAGATCTGGGCCCTGACAGTAAATCTCAGTAAGACCAAAATAATGGTGTTCCAAAAAAGGTCCAGTCACCAGGACCACAAATACAAATTCCATCTAGACACTGTTGCCCTAGAGCACACAAAAAACTATACATACCTTGGCCTAAACATCAGCGCCACGGGTAACTTCCACAAAGCTGTGAACGATCTGAGAGACAAGGCAAGAAGGGCATTCTATGCCATCAAAAGGAACATAAATTTCAACATACCAATTAGGATTTGGCTAAAAATACTTGAATCAGTCATAGAGCCCATTGCCCTTTATGGTTGTGAGGTCTGGGGTCCGCTCACCAACCAAGACTTCACAAAATGGGACAAACACCAAATTGAGACTCTGCACGCAGAATTCTGCAAAAATATCCTCAGTGTACAACGTAGAACACCAAATAATGCATGCAGAGCAGAATTAGGCCGGTACCCACTAATTATCAAAATCCAGAAAAGAGCCGTTAAATTCTATAACCACCTAAAAGGAAGCGATTCCCAAACCTTCCGCAACAAAGCCATCACCTACAGAGAGATGAACCTGGAGAAGAGTCCCCTAAGCAAGCTGGTCCTGGGGCTCTGTTCACAAACACACCCTACAGAGCCCCATGACAGCAGCACAATTAGACCCAACCAAATCATGAGAAAACAAAAAGATAATTACTTGACACATTGGAAAGAATTAACAAAAAAACAGAGCAAACTAGAATGCTATTTGGCCCTACACAGAGAGTACACAGCGGCAGAATACCTGACCACTGTGACTGACCCAAAATTAAGGAAAGCTTTGACTATGTACAGACTCAGCGAGCATAGCCTTGCTATTGAGAAAGGCCGCCGTAGGCAGACATGGCTCTCAAGAGAAGACAGGCTATGTGCTCACTGCCCACAAAATGAGGTGGAAACTGAGCTGCACTTCCTAACCTCCTGCCCAATGTATGACCATATTAGAGAGACATATTTCCCTCAGATTACACAGATCCACAAAGAATTCGAAAACAAATCCAATTTTGAAAAACTCCCATATCTACTGGGTGAAATTCCACAGTGTGACATCAGAGCAGCAAGATTTGTGACCTGTTGCCACGAGAAAAGGGCAACCAGTGAAGAACACGCACCATTGTAAATACAACCCATATCTATGCTTATTTATTTTATCTTGTGTCCTTTACCATTTGCACATTGTAAAAACACTGTATATATATATATATATATACATATAATATGACATTTGTAATGTCTTTATTGTTTTGAAACTTCTGTATGTGTGATGTTAATTTTTATTGTTTATTTCACTTTATATATTATATACCTTACTTGCTTTGGCAATGTTAACACATGTTTCCCATGGCAATAAAAACCCCTTGAATTGAATTGAATTGAATTGAGAGACATGACAGCGAGAGGACAGAGAAAGCACAGACCGAGGACGGAGAGAGGACAGAGAGAGAGGGAGAGAGAGAGAGAGGACAGAGAGAGAGGGAGAGAGAGGACAAAGAGAGACAGGACAGAGAGACAGGACAAAGAGAGACAGGACAGAGAGACAGGACAGAGAGAGAGAGGACAGAGAGAGAAGAGAGAGAGGGAGAGAGAGAGGACAGAGAGAGAGAGAGGGAGAGAGAGGGAGAGAGAGAGAGGACAGAGAGAGAGGACAGAGAGAGAGGACAGAAAGAGAGGACAGAGAGAGAGAGAACACAGAGAGAGAGGACAGAGAGAGAGGACAGAGAGAGAGAGGACGGAGAGAGAGGACGGAGAGAGAGGGAGAGAAGACAGAGAGACAATAATTTCCCGGGACTGTGCCTCAAAACCTGCTATTAACCTGGCCCACCACTCCACCCTGGACATGAACAGCCTTTACAACCAGGTCCACCTCTATAAAGGCAGCAGTCCCCACCTTTGCCAGAACCCTGAAGGACACCACACTCAACCGCAACCCAAGCACCACACACAGGAGCATTGGAGAACCTGCTAGCTAGTCAGCTAGCCCCCGAATAGCAGCACTGTAGAAACTATTACACTCGACGGAACGACTTGATTAGTGTAGTGTCAACATCGCAGCCACTACCAGCTAGCCTACAAAGTCAACAACGCAGCCACTGCCAGCTAGCCTACTCCAGCAGTACTGTATCATTTCAATCACTTTAGTCAATAAGATTCTTGCTACGTAAGCTTAACTTTCTGAACATTCGAGACGTGTAGTCCACTTGTCATTCCAATCTCCTTTGCATTAGCGTAGCCTCTTCTGTAGCCTGTCAACTATGTGTCTATCTATCCCTGTTCTCTCCTCTCTGCACAGACCATACAAACGCTCCACACCGCGTGGCCGCGGCCACCCTAATCTGGTGGTCCCAGCGCGCACGACCCACGTGGAGTTCCAGGTCTCCGGTAGCCTCTGGAACTGCCGATCTGCGGCCAACAAGGCAGAGTTCATCTCAGCCTATGCCTCCCTCCAGTCCCTCAACTTCTTGGCACTGACGGAAACATGGATCACCACAGATAACACTGCTACTGCTCTCTCTTCGTCCGCCCACGTGTTCTCGCACACCCCGAGAGCTTCTGGTCAGCGGGGTGGTGGCACCGGGATCCTCATCTCTCCCAAGTGGTCATTCTCTCTCTCTCCCCTTACCCATCTGTCTATCGCCTCATTTGAATTCCATGCTGTCACAGTTACCAGCCCTTTCAAGCTTAACATCCTTATCATTTATCGCCCTCCAGGTTCCCTCGGAGAGTTCATCAATGAGCTTGATGCCTTGATAAGCTCCTTTCCTGAGGACGGCTCACCTCTCTCAGTCCTGGGCGACTTTAACCTCCCCACGTCTACCTTTGACTCATTCCTCTCTGCCTCCTTCTTTCCACTCCTCTCCTCTTTTGACCTCACCCTCTCACCTTCCCCCTACTCACAAGGCAGGCAATACGCTCGACCTCATCTTTACTAGATGCTGTTCTTCCACTAACCTCATTGCAACTCCCCTCCAAGTCTCCGACCACTACCTTGTATCCTTTTCCCTCTCGCTCTCATCCAACACTTCCCACACTGCCCCTACTCAGATGGTATCGCGCCGTCCCAACCTTCGCTCTCTCTTCCCGCTACTCTCTCCTCTTCCATCCTATCATCTCTTCCCTCTGCTCATACCTTCTCCAACCTATCTCCTGATTCTGCCTCCTCAACCCTCCTCTCTTCCCTTTCTGCATCCTTTGACTCTCTATGTCCCCTATCCTCCAGGCCGGCTCGGTCCTCCCCTCCCGCTCCGTGGCTCGATGACTCATTGCGAGCTCACAGAACAGAGCTCCGGGCAGCCGAGCGGAAATGGAGGAAAACTCGCCTCCCTGCGGACCTGGCATCCTTTCACTCCCTCCTCTCTACATTTTCCTCCTCTGTCTCTGCTGCTAAAGCCACTTTCTACCACTCTAAATTCCAAGCATCTGCCTCTAACCCTAGGAAGCTCTTTGCCACCTTCTCCTCCCTCCTGAATCCTCCTCCCCCTCCCCCCCTCCTCCCCTCTCTGCAGATGACTTCGTCAACCATTTTGAAAAGAAGGTCGACGACATCCGATCCTCGTTTGCTAAGTCAAACGACACCGCTGGTTCTGCTCACACTGCCCTACCCTGTGCTCTGACATCTTTCTCCCCTCTCTCTCCAGATGAAATCTCGCTTCTTGTGACGGCCGGCCGCCCAACAACCTGCCCGCTTGACCCTATCCCCTCCTCTCTTCTCCAGACCATTTCCGGAGACCTTCTCCCTTACCTCACCTCGCTCATCAACTCATCCCTGACCGCTGGCTACGTCCCTTCCGTCTTCAAGAGAGCGAGAGTTGCACCCCTTCTGAAAAAACCTACACTCGATCCCTCCGATGTCAACAACTACAGACCAGTATCCCTTCTTTCTTTTCTCTCCAAAACTCTTGAACGTGCCGTCCTTGGCCAGCTCTCCCGCTATCTCTCTCAGAATGACCTTCTTGATCCAAATCAGTCAGGTTTCAAGACTAGTCATTCAACTGAGACTGCTCTTCTCTGTATCACGGAGGCGCTCCGCACTGCTAAAGCTAACTCTCTCTCCTCTGCTCTCATCCTTCTAGACCTATCGGCTGCCTTCGATACTGTGAACCATCAGATCCTCCTCTCCACCCTCTCCGAGTTGGGCATCTCCGGCGCGTGCCACGCTTGGATTGCGTCCTACCTGACAGGGTGCTCCTACCAGGTGGCGTGGCGAGAATCTGTCTCCTCGCCACGCGCTCTCACCACTGGTGTCCCCCAGGGCTCTGTTCTAGGCCCTCTCCTATTCTCGCTATACACCAAGTCACTTGGCTCTGTCATAACCTCACATGGTCTCTCCTATCATTGCTATGCAGACGACACACAATTAATCTTCTCCTTTCCCCCTTCTGATGACCAGGTGGCGAATCGCATCTCTGCATGTCTGGCAGACATATCAGTGTGGATGACGGATCACCACCTCAAGCTGAACCTCGGCAAGACGGAGCTGCTCTTCCTCCCGGGGAAGGACTGCCCGTTCCATGATCTCGCCATCACGGTTGACAACTCCATTGTGTCCTCCTCCCAGAGCGCTAAGAACCTTGGCGTGATCCTGGACAACACCCTGTCGTTCTCAACCAACATCATGGCGGTGGCCCGTTCCTGTAGGTTCATGCTCTACAACATCCGCAGAGTACGACCCTGCCTCACACAGGAAGCGGCGCAGGTCCTAATCCAGGCACTTGTCATCTCCCGTCTGGATTACTGCAACTCGCTGTTGGCTGGGCTCCCTGCCTGTGCCATTAAACCCCTACAACTCATCCAGAACGCCGCAGCCCGTCTGGTGTTCAACCTTCCCAAGTTCTCTCACGTCACCCGGCTCCTCCGCTCTCTCCACTGGCTTCCAGTTGAAGCTCGCATCCGCTACAAGACCATGGTGCTTGCCTACGGAGCTGTGAGGGGAACAGCACCGCAGTACCTCCAGGCTCTGATCAGGCCCTACACCCAAACAAGGGCACTGCGTTCATCCACCTCTGGCCTGCTCGCCTCCCTACCACTGAGGAAGTACAGTTCCCGCTCAGCCCAGTCAAAACTGTTCGCTGCTCTGGCCCCCAATGGTGGAACAAACTCCCTCACGACGCCAGGACAGCGGAGTCAATCACCACCTTCCGGAGACACCTGAAACCCCACCTCTTCAAGGAATACCTAGGATAGGATAAGTAATCCTTCTCACCCCCCCTTAATGATTTAGATGCACTATTGTAAAGTGGCTGTTCCACTGGATGTCAGAAGGTGAATTCACCAATTTGTAAGTCGCTCTGGATAAGAGCGTCTGCTAAATGACTTAAATGTAAATGTGAGAAACGGACACCCTGCCCAGACCAGCAAGACTCCCCCGGAGGATCCACACTAAAAGGACCTACACCCAGACCACAGCACCACCATCCACATCTCCACCCCAACCAGTACACCCCTCCCCAAACAAACCCTGGCCACACCCTATATATGCCCCCCAGATCAGACCTATGCTCCTTCTGGCCCCCCCCTGCCCCTGCAGCAAGGACCTCAACATGACAGCAGGACATGTGCCCAGGGCGTGAGCAGAGCAACAGGCCCAACCCCCACTATTACACCTTCCCATGTCCCTTTCTGCAACAGGCCCAACCCCCACTAATACACCTGCCCAAGCCCCTTTCTGCAACAGGCCCAACCCCCACTAATACACCTGCCCATGTCCCTTCCTGCAACAGGCCCAACCCCCACTAATACACCCCCCCTCCAACCCCCACTAATACACCTGCCCAAGCCCCTTCCTGCAACAGGCCCAACCCCCACTATTACACCTTCCCAAGCACCTTCCTACAACATGCCCAACCCCCACTAATACACCTGCCCAAGCCCCATCCTGCAACAGGCCCAACCACCACTATTACACCTGCCCAACCCCCACTATTACATCTCCCCAAGCCCCTTCCTGCAACAGGCCCAACCCCCACTATTACACCTTCCCAAGCACCTTCCTACAACATGCCCAACCCCCACTAATACACCTTCCCAAGCCCCATCCTGCAACAGGCCCAACCACCACTATTACACCTGCCCAACCCCCACTATTACACCTTCCCAAGCCCCATCCTGCAACAGGCCCAACCCCCACTATTACACCTTCCCAAGCACCTTCCTACAACAGGCCCAACCTCACTAATACACCTGCCCAACCCCCACTATTACACCTACCCAAGCCCCATCCGGCAACCTAAGAGGTATGTATCAGATGCTCAACATGCTCTGCTCACACCTACTGGTCTGAGCCTAAACCACACAAAAACAACACTAGTCACGATGGAACACAAAGTTTTTACTATCTCATCCTGGAATATACAAGGTCAGAGGGCATCTGCATTTGGCCTATAGAGCAGGAACACATACTTGTCATCCTACAAGAAATATGGTATAGAGGAGACGGACCCACTGGTTGCCCTCTAGGTTACAGAGAGCTGGTAGTCCCATCCACCACACTACCAGGTGGGTGGTATAGAGGAGACAGACCCACTGGTTGCCCTCTAGGTTACAGAGAGCTGGTAGTCCCATCCACCACACTACCAGGTGGGTGGTATAGAGGAGACAGACCCACTGGTTGCCCTCTAGGTTACAGAGAGCTGGTAGTCCCATCCACCACACTACCAGGTGGGTGGTATAGAGGAGATGGACCCACTGGTTGTCCTCTAGGTTACAGAGAGCTGGTAGTCCCATCCACCACACTACCAGGTGGGTGGTATAGAGGAGACAGACCCACTGGTTGCCCTCTAGGTTACAGAGAGCTGGTAGTCCCATCCACCACACTACCAGGTGGGTGGTATAGAGGAGACAGACCCACTGGTTACCCTCTAGGTTACAGAGAGCTGGTAGTCCCATCCACCACACTACCAGGTTGGTGGTATAGAGGAGACAGACCCACTGGTTGCCCTCTGGGTTACAGAGAGCTGGTAGTCCCATCCACCACACTACCAGGTGGGTGGTATAGAGGACACCGACCCACTGGTTGTCCTCTAGGTTACAGACCAGCTACCAGGTGGGTGGTATAGAGGAGACCGACCCACTGGTTGTCCTCTGGGTTACAGAGAGCTGGTAGTCCCATCCACCACACTACCAGGTGTGAAACATGGTATAGAGGAGACGTACCCACTGGTTGTCCTCTGGGTTACAGAGAGCTGGTAGTCCCATCCACCCCACTACCAGGTGGGTGGTATAGAGGAGATGGACCCACTGGTTGTCCTCTAGGTTACAGAGAGCTGGTAGTCCCATCCACCACACTACCAGGTATGACACATGGTATAGATGAGACGGACCCAACTATTAAAGACACCAGAACCCACTGGATTCTCCAATTACATTGAATGAACTACAAGACAAATTACAAACCCTCCAACCCAAAATGGCCTGTGGTGTTGATGAGATCCTCAATGAAATGATAACATATACAGACCACAAGTTCCAATTGGCTATTCTTAAACTCTTTAACATCCTCCTCAGCTCTGGCATCATCCCCAATATTTGGAACCTTGCACACCCTAATTGACAAACAAACAAACCAACACAAAGGCGAAGTCTTCTCATGCTTTGTTGATTTCAAAAAAAGCTTTTGACTCAATTTGTCTTGAGGGTCTGCTATACAAACTGATGGAAAGTGGAATAACATACATTATTCTAAAATACATGAACACAAACAACAAGTGTGCGGTTAAAATTGGCCCTGACAGTAAATCTCAGTAAAACAAAAATAATGGTGTTCCAAAAAAGGTCCAGTTGCCAGGTCCACAAATACAAATTCCACACAGAAAACTATACATACCTCGGCCTAAACATCAGCGCTACAGGTAACTTCCACAAATCTGTGAATGATCTGAGAGACAAGAAGGGCATTCTATGCCATCAAAATGAACATAAAATTCGACATACCAATTAGGATTTGGCTACAAAATACTTGAATCAGTCATAGAGCCCAATGCCCTTTATTTTTGTGATGTCTGGGGTCCTGCTCACCAAACAAGACTTCACAAAATGGGACGAACACCAAATTGAGACTCTGCACGCAGAATTCTGCAAAAAATATCCTCCGTGTTCAACGTAGAACACCAAATAATGCAGAGCAGAATTAGGCCGATACCCACGAATGATGAAAATCCAGAAAAGTGCCGTTAAATTCTACAACCACCTAAAAGGAAGCGATTCCCAAACCTTCCATAACAAAGCCATCACCTACAGAGAGATGAACCTGGAGAAGAGTCCCCTAAGCAAGCTGGTCCAAACACACCCCACAGAGCCCCAGGACAGCAACACAATTAGACCCAACCAAATCAGTAGAAAACAAAAAGATAACTACTTGACACATTGATAAGAATTAACAAAAAAACAGAGTAAACTTGAATGCTATTTGGCCCTAAACAGAGAGTACACAGTGTCAGACCTGTTTTATATAGGCAAGTCAGTTAAGATCAAATTCTTATTTTCAATAACGGTTAACTGCCTGTTCAGGGGAAGGTTGACAGATTTTTACCTTGTCAGCTCGGGGATTTGATCAACCTTTTGGTTACTAGTCCAACACTCTAACCACTAGGCTACTCTGCCACCCCAGAAAACCTGACCACTGTGACTGACTCAAACTTAAGGAAAGCTTTGACTATGGACAGACTCAGTGAGCATAGCCTTGCTATTGAGAAAGGCCGCCATAGGCAGACATGGCTCTCAAGAGAAGACAGGCTATGTGCTCACTGCCCACAAAATGAGGTGGAAACTGAGCTGCACTTCCTAACCTCCTGCCCAATGTATGACCATGTTAGAGACATACAGTGGGGCAAAAAAGTATTTAGTATTTAGTCAGCCACCAATTTTGCAAGTTCTCCCACTTAAAAAGATGAGAGGCCTGTAATTTTCATCATAGGTACACTTCAACTATGACAGACAAAATGAGAGAAAAAAATACAGAAAGTCACATTGTAGGATTTTAATGAATTTATTTGCAAATTATAGTGGAAAATAAGCATTTTGGTAAAATAAATA
>NC_088223.1:96330887-96335887 GCF_036934945.1 Oncorhynchus masou masou
CCATGTCTCAGGCAGGACGGCTCAGTAACATTATCCTCCATGTCTCAGGCAGGACGGCTCAGTAACATTATCCTCCATGTCTCAGGCAGGACGGCTCAGTAACATTATCCTCCATGTCTCAGGCAGGACGCTCAGTAACATTATCCTCCATGTCTCAGGCAGGACGGCTCAGTAACATTATCCTCCATGTCTCAGGCAGGACGGCTCAGTAACATTATCCTCCATGTCTCAGGCAGGACGGCTCAGTAACATTATCCTCCATGTCTCAGGCAGGACGGCTCAGTAAATTATCCTCCATTATCCATTATCCATGTCTCAGGCAGGACGGCTCAGTAACATTATCCTCCATGTCTCAGGCAGGACGGCTCCAGTAACATTATCCTCCATGTCTCAGGCAGGACGGCTCAGTAACATTATCCTCCATGTCTCAGGCAGGACGGCTCAGTAACATTATCCTCCATGTCTCAGGCAGGACGGCTCAGTAACATTATCCTCCATGTCTCAGGCAGGACGGCTCAGTAACATTATCCTCCATGTCTCAGGCAGGACTGCTCAGTAACATTATCCTCCATGTCTCAGGACGGCTCAGTAACATTATCCTCCATGTCTCAGGCAGGACGGCTCAGTAACATTATCCTCCATGTCTCAGGCAGGACTGCTCAGTAACATTATCCTCCATGTCTCAGGACGGCTCAGTAACATTATCCTCTATGTCTCAGGCAGGACGGCTCATTAACATTATCCTCCATGTCTCAGGCAGGACTTCTCAGTAACATTATCCTCCATGTCTCAGGCAGGACTTCTCAGTCTTGCTGGTGTTCCTTAGTGATGAGTGTAGCTACTACAGTCGTGGCCAAAAGTTTTGAGAATGACACAAATATTAAGTTTGCTGCCTCAGTGTCTTTAGATATTTTTGTCAGATGTTACTATGGAATACTGAAGTATAATTACAAGCATTTCATAAGTGTCGAAGGATTTCATTGACTATTACATGAAGTTGATGCAAAGAGTCAATATTTGCAGTGTTGACCCTTGACCTTAGTTATCACTTTTGCCTTGTGGCAAGGTGCTCCATCATGCTGGAAAAGGCATTGTTTGTCACCAAACTGTTCCTGGATGTTTTGGGAGAAGTTGCTCTCAGACGATATGTTGGTACCATTCTTTATTCATGGCTGTGTTCTTAGGCAAAATTGTGAGTGAGCCCACTCCCTTGGCTGAGAAGCAACCCCACACCTGAATGGTCTCAGGATGCTTTACTGTTGGCATGACACAGGACTGATGGTAGCACTCACCTTGTCTTCTCTGGACAAGCTTTTTTCCAGATGCCCCAAACAATCGGAAAAGGGATTCGTCAGAGAAAACTACTTTACCCCTGTCCTAAGCAGTCCAATCCCTGTACCGTTTGCAGAATATCAGTCTGTCCCTGATGTTTTTCCTGGAGAGAAGTGTCTTCTTTGCTGCCCTTCATGGCACCAGAACATCCTCCAAACGTCTTCGCCTCACTGTGCGTGCGGATGCACTCACACCTGCCTGCTGCCATTCCTGAGCAAGCTCTGTACTGGTGGTGCCCTGATCCTGCAGCTGAATCAACTTTAGGAGACGGACCTGGCACTTGCTGGACTTTCTTGGGCGCCCTGAAGCCTTCTTCACAACAATTGAACCGCTCTCCTTGAAGTTGATCCGATAAATGATCCGATAAATGGTTGATTTAGGTCCATGCTAAATCAACCATGCTCGGTAAAGCTCCGCCTTATCTCAGTTCACTGGTCACGATGGCAACACCCACCCGTAGCACGCGCTCCAGCAGGTGTATCTCACTGATCATCCCTAAAGCCAACACCTCATTTGGCAGCCTTTTGTTCCAGTTCTCTGCTGCCTGCGACAGGAACGAATTGCAAAAATCGCTGAAGTTGGAGACTTTTATCTCCCTCACCAACTTCAAACATCTGCTATCTGAGCAGCTAACCGATCGCTGCAGCTGTACATCGTCTATCGGTAAATAGCCCACCCAATTTACCTACCTCATCCCCATACTGTTTATATTTATTTACTTTTCTGCTCTTTTGCACACCAATATCTCTACCTGTACATGACCATCTGATCATATATCACTCCAGTGTTAATCTGCTAAATTGTAATTATTCGCCTCCCTCCTCATGCCTTTTGCACACAATGTATACAGACTCTCTTTTTTTCTACTGTGTTCTTGACTTGTTAATTGTTTACTCCATGTGTAACTCTGTGTTGTCTGTTCACACTGCTATGCAGCGTAGCCTAGTGGTTAGAGTGTTGGACTAGTAACGGAAGGTTGCAAGTACAAATCCCCAAGCTGACAAGGTACAAATCTCTCATTCTGCCCCTGAACAGGCAGTTAATCCACTGTTCCTAGGCTGTCATTGAAAATAAGAATTTGTTCTTAAAACTGACTTGCCTAGTTAAATAAAGGTTTAAAAAAATCTTGACCAGGTCGCAGTTGTAAATGAGAACTTGTTCTCAACTAGCCTACCTGGTTAAATAAAGGTGTTCTCAACTAGCCTACCTGGTTAAATAAAGGTGAAGAAAAAAGGTGTCAGCAATATCCTTGCCTGTGAAGCCCCTTTTGTGCAAAGCAATGATGATGGCACGTGTTTCCTTGCAGGTAACCATGATTGACAGAGGAAGAACAATGATTCCAAGCACCACACTCCTTTTGATGCTTCCAGTCTGTTATTCGAACTCAATCAGCATGACAGAGTGATCTCGAGCATTGTCCTCGTCAACACTCACACCTGTGTTAACGAGAGAATCACTGACATGATGTCAGCTGGTCCTTTTGTGGCAGGGCTGAAATGCAGTGGAAATGTTTCTTGGAGATTCAGTTCATTTGCATGGCAAAGAGGGACTTTGCAATTAATATCAATTCATCTGATCACTCTTCATAACATTCTGGAGTATATGCAAATTGCCATCATACAAACTGAGGCAGCAGACTTTGTGAAAATGTATATTTGTGTCATTCTCCAAACTTTTGGCCATGACTGTACTCTTAAAAACAGTCAGCTAGCTACAGCTCATTCCATTCTATTGTCTAGGGGACTAACAGCAAATCAGTGGATAATGTGGTTATATTAGTGGCCATTCCAGAGACAGTTAACAGTCTCCACATTCCATCTTGAACAGACCCATTCCAGAGACAGTTAACAGTCCCCACATTCCATCTTGAACAGACCCATTCCAGAGACAGTTAACAGTCTCCACATTCCATCTTGAACAGACCCATTCCAGAGACAGTTAACAGTCTCCACATTCCATCTTGAACAGACCCATTCCAGAGACAGTTAACAGTCTCCACATTCCATCTTGAACAGACCCATTCCAGAGACAGTTAACAGTCTCCACATTCCATCTTGAACAGACCCATTTCAGAGTGAGTTAACAACAGTCTTCACATTCCCAGTCATTACATAGGCTAGGTTCAGTGAAGCAGCATATTCTGCAGGTCTGAGTCTGGTCTAGTCTGGTCTAGTGTAGTCTAGCCTGGTCTAGTGTAGTCTAGCCTGGACTGGTGTAGTCTAGTCTGGTCTAGTGTAGTCTAGCCTGGTCTGGTGTAGTCTAGTCTGGTCTAGTGTAGTCTAGCCTGGTCTAGTGTAGTCTAGCCTGGTCTAGTGTAGTCTAGCCTGGTCTGGTGTAGTCTAGCCTGGTCTAGTGTAGTCTAGTCTGGTCTAGTGTAGTCTAGCCTGGTCTGGTGTAGTCTAGCCTGGTCTAGTGTAGTCTAGCCTGGTCTAGTGTAGTCTAGTCTGGTCTAGTGTAGTCTAGCCTGGTCTGGTGTAGTCTAGCCTGGTCTGGTGTAGTCTAGTCTGGTCTAGTGTAGTCTAGTCTGGTCTAGTGTAGTCTAGTCTGGTCTAGTGTAGTCTAGTCTGGTCTAGTCTAGTCTAGTATGGTCTAGTGTAGTCTAGCCTGGTCTAGTGTAGTCTAGTCTGGTCTAGTGTAGTCTAGTATGGTCCAATTTGTAAGTCGCTCTGGATAAGAGCGTCTGCCAAATGACTTAAATGTAAATGTAAATGTAAATGTCTAGTGTAGTCTAGTCTGGTCTAGTGTAGTCTAGCCTGGTCTGGTGTAGTCTAGTATGGTCTAGTTTATTTTTATTAATTTCTTTATTTCACCTTTATTTAACCAGGTAAGCTAGTTGAGAACAAGTTCTCATTTACAACTGAGACCTGGCCAAGATCAAGCAAAGCAGTGCGACAGAAACAACACAGAGTTACACTTGGAATAAACAAGCGTACCGTCAATAACACAATAGAAAAAATGTCTATATACAGACTGTGCAAATGGCATGAGGAGGTAAGACAATAAATAGGCCATAGTATGGTAGCAAAGTAATTACAATTTAGCAGATTAACATTGGAGTGATAGATGAGCAGATGATGATGAGCAGATGATGGTGTGTAAAGTAATGATACTGGTGTGCAAAAAGAGTAGCAGAGTAAATAAAAACAATATGGGGATGAGGCAGGTAGATTGGGTGGGCTATTTACAGATGGACTATGTACAGCTGCAGCGATCAGTTAGCTCCTCAGATAGCTGATGTTTAAAGTTAGTGAGGGAAATGTAAGCCTCCAACTTCAGCGATTTTTGCAATTCGTTCCAGTCACTGGCAGCGGATAACTGGAAGGAAAGGGGATGACTGGAAGGCTTTGGGGATGACCAGTGACATATACCTGCTGGAGCGTGTGCTACGGGTGGGTGTTGTTATCATGACCAGTGAGCTGAGATAAGGCAGAGCTTTACCTAGCATAGACTTATAGATGACCTGGAGCCAGTGGGTTTGGCGACGAATATGTAGCGAGGGCCAGCCGACTAGAGCATACAGGTTGCAGTGGTGGGTGGTGTAAGGTGCTTTGGTAACAAAAGGGACTACATCCAATTTCCTGAGTTGGAAGCTATTTTGTATATGACATCGCCGAGTCGAGGATCGGTAGGATAGTCAGTTTTACTAGGGTAAGTTTGGCGGCATGAGT